>NW_016107575.1:2777969-2796845 GCF_001604975.1 Cebus imitator | reverse complement strand
TTTGAGATGGAGTCTCTCTCTGTCACCCAGGCTGGAGTGCAGTAGCGTGATCTTGGCTCACTGCAACCTCTGCCTCCTGGTTCAAGTGATTCTCCTCCCTCAGCCTCCTGAGTAGAAGGGATTACATGTGCCCACCACTGTGCCCAGCTAGTTTTTTTATATTTTTAGTAGATGCGGGGTTTCACCATCTTGGCCAGACTGATCCTAACTCCTGACTTTGTGATTCACCCTCCTTGGCCTCCCAAAGTGCTGGGATTATAAGCATGAGCCACTGTGCCCAGCCGCAAAGATTTTTTATTGAATAACTTACTCTAAATCTGCCACCTCCCTGACAGTTCATTTTGGAGCCTTTCTTACCATTGTCTATTGCTTGCTTTAAAAACAAAATTAATTTTTTTTTCTGAAGCAGAGAAAAAGGCTGTATCTTTGTAAGAAGTTTCTGGTATATTATAATTTCTATTCTGTTTTCATTCTTACTTAGACCTTAATGTTTTGCTGTTAAATCTCCAAATATTGTAATTCTTTCTTTTTCTATCTATACTATTTCTGGAATCAGGCAGAAACGACATCACTAACCAGGCTCTCTTGCCTACCAGATTCCATACCTATGCTAGTAAGATTATTCCTCCTTGCCCTGATTTCTTAGCATCTAAAGTTTGTACCTAGTTGCAACTCAAGTCTCAGATTCAGTAGGCTAAGGAGTTTACACGAGACTACGTTAAGTTCATGTGAGATTTGTTTTTAAAAATCATATTTTTTTTAAGAATTTGACTGTTAAGGGAAGAACACAGATAGGAAAATTAGCCAGCAGAGGCTTTAAGGGCAAATCCACTTCCATTTGTGAGATGGAAGGAATTTAATATGTGGGGGAAGTGGAGAATTAGAATAGCAGAAAGAAAGAAAGAAATAGAGGAGAAGGAGAAAATCACTAAAGGAACATCATCTCTGAAAAAGTATGAGGAGACAGAACTCAGAACAGAGGTGGAAGCATTTGCCTTCAACAAGAAAGGGAGGGTCCTACAATCACACAGGCCTACTCTTCCTTAAAGAGAGAAAGAACGGATTTCCCTCCCAGGAGGATTTTCCAGTTGGTAATGACTGGCTTGGGACAGGGATCACCTTTAATTTAATATTAAAGTTTATTTGAACTGATTTCTAAAACAACTTAGAGCCATATGAGAGATAACACATTTAAACAAAAAAGTAACCAAATTCTTAAAACACAGATTTAGAACAGCTAGATAACAATTGCTAGAGAGATGAATTAATTTATAGCATCTATTGTCACTGTCATCCATGAAAACATTTCAGAAACAAACAGGAGGTCTGCCACTTACTTCTACTAAACGCTTCATATCTTTGCCGCTTTTGATTTTCATGTTTCTATTTTGGTATTTCTGACATCGTAAGTTCAAATGATACAAAACAAAAAGGCAACTCAGTCACAGAACTCCAACTGCAAAGTAGAATGTACATTTTTGCAATGGGGGACAAAAATGGGGGTCTTAAATTTGAAAGGATTTATAATCCAGCTATAATTAATTAGCCATATAAGTGAACATTTAAGTAAAATCTCATGGAATTAGGATAAGAGTGCACACGATATGGCTCAGTTGAGCCTGGAGATAGGCTTTAAAAATACAAATCAACAATTTTAAGAAGATTGGACTTTTAGAGGTAACACTTGTTCTGAACTGATATCCTTGGGGGTTATTCAGATCAGGAATGATTCAAGGGTTAGCCAGATCTACAAAGACAACTGCAGACACAAACAAATTCCCAGAGCTTCTACCAGTCCAGCTCTGTGTTCTTGGGACCAATCCAGAAACAAACAGTCTACAGGGGTGGGCGTCAGAACTGCTCTTTGCCAGATGGTTAACTTCCTGGAGTTCTACTCAGAGTTGGCTCCCAGCATGATTCATCCTGACAGTACTAAAAAAATAGCCAAACTGCACAGATGCAAGACACTGAAAGTCCCCTAAAGAGCTCAGCTTTTCTGCACAATGAAGATAAGGAGGGGTTTAATTTTATCACATTAAATAGTATTACCTGAGCTTCTTGACAGGCTGCTCTCCTAAGCAGGTTATCACTATCAAAGTAAGCAAAAGAGAATAATCATTAGCTTTAGTAGATTATGATCCAAACCAAATCTGTGAGTTTTTAAATTTTTTAATATATACACCTCTTCTCTAAAAACACCTGAGTGAAAGTTTCCTAAAAACCTGATAACAAGTTATGGGGACATTTGAAAAATACATCCTCTGAATAAAAGTTTGTATTAAATATTTTCATATTATGGTAACCAGAATAATGCCCCATCCCCCCAAATTTTCCACATCCTAATCCTCAGAACTTGAGGATATGCTACTTTACATGGGAAAAGGGATTTTTATGGACATGATTAAATTTAGGGACCTGAGATGGGGAGACTGTCCTGGATCATCCAGACGGACCCAACCTAACCACAAAGGCCCCAAAACAGAGAAAGTTTCCCAATTGTGATCAGAGGCAGATATGATTATGGAAGAATGGTCAGAAAAATGCAACCTTGCCACCTCTGAAGGTGGAAGAGGGCGCTGAAGCGAGTCAAGGAATGTGGTAGCCTCCAGAAGCAGGAAAGCAAAACAATTCTCCCCTAGAGCCTCCAGAAGGAACACAGCCCCTGCCACACTCTGTCTTAGCCCAGTGAGAGCTGTTTTGGACTCCCAATTCACAGAACCAAGACAAGAATCTGTGAACCACTAAGTTTGTGGTAATTTGTTAAGGTAACAATAGAAAACTAATATACATATCCTGCATTTTTCTTACCCAGTGGAAATTAGGTCATTTGCCACAAGTAAATTTGATGTTTAGTTTTTTTCTACTGTTTTATCTAAATCACTTGTTTTTTTTAATCACCGTCAGACACTAAATAAGATCATAAAGGGACAATTTTGTCATGAGGCAAAATTTTAGCTTCCAAAAATGAAAGCATTGTGTCAGAATATGATCACCTATTTAACATCAAGGTCTCTAAAATATGTTTATACCATAAAAGCACTTTAAATGGCTCCAGTCACCTACGGGCTCCAGAATCTTCATCTAAGAGTTTGTGCTAATGCACATTGCTGACATTGCTAAGATAGTAAGTTCAACTTGGTTAACAACAGTAAAGAAATCAAATACCTAGAAAAGATGAACAATAACCAATTTATAAGAAAACCTAAAAAAAAAAAAAAAAAGGTAATTTTGCTTGTATTCTTTCTAGACTTTTAAAAAAAAAAAATTGAAAACTTTAAATTTTGCATTTTCACAGTAATTCAAATGGGATTTTGACATTTACAGTGAATGAAAAGGAATAAGTAAGCTTTGCTTTTTGCCAGAGTTGCTGTCAAAGGCTGCTGGCTCAGTGATTCCATAGCCAGGCTGCAGAACAGCCCCTGAATTCCACAAAGCAGGCGGCTTCACTAAGAGAACATTATCCACAGGGAAGTATTGATTCTGTGAATCTAAAACCTAAGAACCAGCCAGACATGGTGGCTCATGCCTGTGATCTTAACCCTTTGGGAGGCTGAGGCAGGCAGATCACTTAAGGTCAGGAGTTCGTGACCAGCCTGGCCAACATGGTGAGGCCCCATGTCTACTAAAAATACAAAATTAGCCTGGCGCATGCCTGTAATCCCAACTACTCAAAAGGCTGAGGCAGAAGAATCCCTCGAACCTGGAAGACGGAGATTGCGGTGAGCCGAGATCGTGCCACTGCACTCCAGCCTGGGCTACAGAGTGAGACTCTGTCTCAAAAAACAAAACAAAATAAAACAAAAAACCAAAGAACCATATTTTATTGAAATTATAATGACATCAATACCCCAAAAGCTGATGCTGTTCGATAACAAACATTTTCAGGAGACTCATCCCTTGTGAAATCCAGCACAAGTCAGCCCAGGCCCATTGGCTGAAGTGACTCTGCTCCCCTGTGCCCAGGTGGCAAAGGGCATTGTGCAACCTTCTCTCCCTCACACCCAGGATTCACAAATATTCATGGTTTTTTTATATGACTCCCCACAGAAAATAACACATATTCATGTTTTACTTTTCTTCTTGCGTCCCTCCCCATCAAATGCTCTCACTGAATCGTGCTAACATCAGTAACAACAACAAAAATATACTAGAAGATGAAGTAAATTAAGGGTACGAACTAGCAAAATATCTTGAAAATAATTAACATGTCACTAACTCCTTATAACTTACTCAATAATTTGCATTTATGACCTTACATACAATGAAGAGGCAAAACAATGAACCCACAGTAACCTCTGGATAACAAAATAATACGAGGTTCCTCATAGTAACCTGGGCATTGTCACTGGCCCTCCCCCTGTACTGTGCTGACCCCCAGTCCAGGTTGCACAGGGCCCTGGGAATGCAGCTTCCAGCCTCTCCCAACTGTGCTCCTGCGGCCACTGCTTTCCTTTAGCAGACTGATAACCTTGTGTGTCCAATCTCTCCTATAAACTCACCCTATGGATTTTTCTGCACAAGCCCCCTATGCTTCTGTAAAAGCTGCAATCCCATCTCTATATCCTGCCCATGTCCAGGCTCCTCCTCTACCACGCGGGACAGATCTCTGAAAGGCAACAGGCTCCTCTGGGTCATTAGAAAAGAACATCACCCTTGCCACAGCTCAGCCACACTGATTTCCATGGACCTAGCTAAAAAGACAATAGCCCCCAATATGCACAAGAATATGGGGTAGCACTTTAGGTAGCACCTAAAATGAGTTAGATCATTTTTCCCCTAAGTTCTTTGTTGCCAGAAGTAAAGTTCTAATTGTTAGCTTGTGATTAAATGTATTATTAAAGATTTCAGCTCTCCTGAGTTTATAAATTCTGCTTAATTTATCAGAATGCTATTCAAAATCAAAAGATTTTGATAGTTAATTCCCTGAATTTAATGTGCCAAATGGAATATCCTGTCAATGCCACCTGTGAGAGTGCCAGAATACGTACCAGTTTTGATATTACAAAAGAAAAATCTCACTATGATCATACGTAACTTTGCTTAGTATCAAAAATGGTATTAAACATCTTGATCTTGCTCTCTGAACCCAACTATTCCTAAAAATCAAACACATTCTCAAAGATAAAAGATTTCTCCCATTGAGATAGTCTGATGATCTATAGCAAGCTCTGAAAAGTATCTCGACAAAGAAATCCAAAAATGTTTCAGTAATGTCACCATTGTCAGAATCAAAGATGAAACTTAACATTCATAGAGCAACTACCTTGTACCAGGTACTATGGCAGTTATTTTCATAAAGCTTTAATCTTTGTAAAGCCTTGAAAGGTGGGCATTATTAGGTATATAAAATATTCTCATTTTACAGATCAGGAAACCAAGACTCAGAGAAGGAAAGTGACATGTCCAAAAACATGTTCCAGAGTTACTAAGTGGTAGCGTCAGGAGCGTTTGAACCAGAGCTACTCCATCTTGAGTAGGGGCTGGGTAAAAAGAGGCTGAGACCTACTGGGCTGCATTCCCAAGAGGTTAGGCATTCTAAGTCACAGGATGAGATAGGAGGGCAGCATATAGAGGTCCTAAAGACCTTGCGCATAAAACAGACTGCAAAAAGAAGCCGGTCAAAATTCACCAAAACCAAGACTGCAACAGTGACCTCTGGTGCCCTCGTTGCCCAATATATGCTAATTATAATGTATTAGCATGCTAAAAGACACTCCCACCAGCATCATGACAGTTTATAAATGCCATGGCAACATGAGGAAGTTACTCTATATGGTGTAAAAAGGGGAGGAACCCTCAGTTCTGGGAATTGCCCACCCCTTTCTGAGAAAACTCGTGAATAATCCACCTCTTATTTAGCATATAATGAAGAAGTAACAATAAGTATAAGCAACTCAGTGGTCCATGCTGCTGCTCTGCCTATAGAATAGTCATTGTTTTATTCCTTTCCTCTTTTTCCCCCTGAAGCAAAGTCTCACTCTGCCCCCTGCAGGCTGGAGTGCAATGGCACTGTCTCAGCTCACTGCAACCTCCACTGCCTGCATTCAAGTGATTCTCCTGCCTCAGCCTCCTGAGTAGCTGGGATTATAGGTGTGTACCACCACACCCAGCTAATTTAGGTATTTTTAGTAGAGATGGGGGTTTCACCATGTTGGCCAGACTGGTCTCAAACTTCTGACCCTTGTGATCTGCCTGCCTTAGCCTCTCAAAGTGCTGGGATTACAGGCGTGAGCAGCCACCATGCCCAGCCTACTTTCTTAATAAATTTGCATTCACTTTACTTGTGAAGTTGCCCTAAATTCTTTCTTGTGCAAGATCCAAGAACCCTCTCTGGCGGTCTGGATTGGTTCCCCTTTCTGCTAACAGTAGAGTTTGAATTTAGACCCATGCCCACCTGGCCCTAAGCAAATGCTTTAATGCTTTTTCTTCTAAACTTCAGATGATACTCCATGGGCAATTACTCACTCAGTTGTATGTTTTATAGCACATTTTGGAAATTAATTGCATAGTCTCATCTAATATAAATTTTTTAATGTATACTCATATATTTTTTTAAAAGATCAGGTGCAATAATGCTTCTGAAGGTAGTTGATGAAACAAACTCATTTAACACAAAGTGCTGCCTATGGCACACAAATAGGATTTGGTCCTGCCCTAAAGCAGCGTAGGATTAAGTGGCAAAGAAGAACAGCTCTTGGTAAATGGCGGTGGCATAGTAAAAGATGTGTTTCTTGATAAATAATAGGCCAGGCACTGTGCTAGGTGTCTTGGACACGCTGGTGAATACGCCCAACATTCCCTGTCCTAGTAAAGTTTATAGTTTAGTAGGGAACAATGACAATTCAACAGGCAATCATGATGCAATTTCACTTTTATGTACTCCATAAAAGGGGCACATAATGGAGGCATCTAACCTAGTTTTGAAAGAATTAGAGGCTTTTTACAGGATGTGACATTGAAGCCAAGCTCTAGGGAAAAAATAAAAAGTAGCCAGGCAAAAATGGGAGTAGAATCTAGGCAAGAGAAACAGCATGTTAAAGCCCGCAAGTGCTAGAACATGACCAATTTAGGAAGGAGAAAGTCGTTGGGGACAGCTGGAGGCAGTGTGCCATGGGAGGAGCCAGGTAAAGGCCAGGTCACTAAGGACATTTTAAGCTATTTAAGGAATGTGTATTTTATCCTAAGGGCCATAAGGAGCCATTAAAGGGTTTTAAGAGAATTGATGTGACTAGGTTTACATTTTGGAGGGATTATTCTGGCTGCAGTGTGTGAAGAAGGCATTGGTCAGAGGTAAGACCACATCTAGTGAAACCTCAGGGGCTCCCTCAGTGACAGTCAGTGATGATGACTGGAACTAGGATTGTGGCGGAGGCAACAAAGAGAAGAGGACAGATTCAGCAGATATTTAGGAGGTAAACTTGAGGGATGGCTGGTGGGAATTAAAGAAAAGATGCCCACATCCTGCATTAGGCAATCGGTAGAAGGCAGTGCCATTCAGAGAGGGAATGAAGTAGAAAGCGCAGGTGTGAGAGGGAGAAAACTGGGCTGAGTTCTGGTATGTCTATCCAACATGGGGTGAGAACCCAGGTGGCAGTGCCTAGGGGACAGCTGGAAATGCAGGTCTGAAGTTCTGTATAGCAGTCTTGGCTATATGCTAATAGAAGGAATGGGAGTGGATATGATGATCTATATGAGTAGGGTGAAAGTAGGAGAAAGAGATACCTTGATCATGGGACAGTTGACAGAGACCACCAAATGAATCTCAAATAAAGTGACAGGGGTACTTCAAATAATGTGACAGGGGTACTTCATTTGAAAGTCAAAGGCGGGGGAGGCTAAAAAAAAAATCAAAGGAAAAATCAGGTAGAGAATTGAGGGAAAAGTTTTCCTTATCTCCTACCATTCTCCCTCAAAGCTGCTTCTGTTCTTGGCAAAATGCATGTTTTGCTGTTCTTAAGAGACATAACAAACTTTACATCTTCAAGGATTTCATCATTTTATCCTTTCCTTTTTAAAAAAGGCCAAACACAATAAAACCCATGCCCTTACCTCACCACACAAAAACTGCTTTTCTTATCTTCCTTCCTACACGATAAACTTCTCGAAATCATAGATAATTCACCATTTTCTCATCCACAGCCCACAGCACACTCTCATAGATAGAGTCACCATTTTCTCATCCACAGCCCACAGCACACTCTCGTAGACAGAGGGTACTTGGTAAATACTTGTTTAATAAATAAGTGGCAAATGTTTGAACAGGAGAGATTGACTCACCGCGCTCAGACAGGCAGGCTTTGTCCTGCAGAAGAAACTGAAGGTTATTCTTTGTATGAAGATTTGGCATTCTGAAAGCACAGATGAGTGGGGACACTTCTCCAGCATGACAACCACCAAAGGGCAAGAGTAAGAGTCATTATGGTGTAGTATGGGATGAAAAACCAAACAATTCAAAATTGTGAAAACGTTACCAGATCAAGAAGCTCCCAGGGTGTGTGGGGTGTAGGTGTGTAGAGTGTAATAGAATGAGTACCCTCTAAAGAGGCTAAGCAGGGAGCTCCTTTTGACACACCAGGAAGCACCAGGAACTGGCCCTGTAGCTGAAGAACCCTGAGTGTGGTCATCAGAAAATTCCAGATTACTAATGATTCAAGAATCTGAATGTGAACTGAAGATCTCATTTTCAAGCCAACCAAAAAAGAAAGGACACTACATAAATTCTAAGCCCATGTTCTTTCCACTACACCATGCTGTCTTCTGATAACTGAAGTTAAATACGATTTAAAAGAGGTGCTACAAAATGCAGTCATGTCAAAAAGGGTCCCTGCAGATCTGCTCAGTATTAAAATGCGGGTTCTTTGACAGAAAGAAATTAGAAGGCTCTGGATTCGAAAATGAAAAATATCTGCTGATGCCGCTCTGCCTGAGGCTTGAAAAGAATAAGAACATGCCGGCTACTATAGGTAATGGGATGCTCTCTATTTATCCCAAGCCATGTTTTATTACTTTAGGACTGCAAAATAAGATAAGTTGTTATTCCAATAACAACTTTACATAGAGAGAAAAACCACATTGATCCATCCTATTTCCCAAAACGAATATTTCCCTCTACAGACCAGAGGCAAATTGTACAGCCATTTCTACCACCGGCTTTTCCCTTGGTGCATGCAAACACAGCTTTTGCTTTAAACAAAATAGATTTCAAGTTTAGACGTTTATAACAACCACTTCAGCTTATCCAGGCTTCCTAGAATAATTAATCATGATATTGCCAGTGGCTGTGCCCATGGTTGCTCATGGAGCAACAGGAATGGAACGGAAATGGAAGCAAAGACAAAAACATATCTTAGAGGTGTGTGCAGAGGGAGGGAGTTTTTCTACACTGCACATTGCATAGCCCTCCCTATATCCCGGGCTCCCTACCCAAACAGATAATGGCCGCAGTGAACCTCTGTCATACATGAGAAAATACTGACCATCTCTGCCTTTCTGACAGAAAGACAGCTGATAGGAAGAAATGCACTCTTTCTAAGAAAGAATGCTTGATCTTTTGGGCCTACTGAAGGTCCATTTTAGGCAGCGTGACAGGTCAGAAAACCAAGGGAACAGTGAAAATGTTAACCATTTTAAAAAGGATTTTAGGGCCCACTGGTCTGGTCTTCTCCTGTTTAACCAAAGAAGGTTATGTCTTCTTGTTCGCCAAACCACACTGTGATGTGCTACCTCTACCAAAGAAACTTGTATTTTCTTACCTCTCCCAAGCCCAATGCAACAAAGAAGTTTCCTAAACTCATGAAAGTATAAAGCGTCAGGAAGAAATCCTATTGACAACCATATATTAAGTGGAGACGGTCTTCATTTCAATGTCCCTTAGGGTGCCTAGAAGGCTGAGAGAAAGTAAGGGCCACAGAGGATATGGCATTAAAATGTCGACATCTGCATTGCTGATGGCGAAAAGTTTAGCAAAAGAAAAACAGCGAAAAATTCTACTATCAAATGCAAAGGAGAAATGTACAGCACTGCCACCTATACTAGTGAAAAGCATACCAACTTGCATTCAGGAATTTTGTGGTCCAATGTGTGAACCCAAAATATCTTAGACAGGTCTCAATTTAGAAAGTTTCTTTTGCCAAGGTTAAGGATGCAGGAGGTCCTAAGGACTTCTGCCCCAAATGGTCAGGGTACAGCTTGCTTTTCTACATTTTAGGGAGACATAATAACAGCAATCAATACATTTAAGATTTACATTGGGGCCTAGGCAGCCAGATCACAAAATCCCATCTCTACTAAAAATTCCAAAAAAATTAGCTGGGCATGGTGGCATGTGCCTATAGTCCCAGCTACTTGGGAAGCTGATGCAAGAGAATTGCTTGAACGTGAGAGGTTGCAATGAGCAGAGATCACAGCACTGAACACCAGCCTGGGTGACAGAGTAGGCTCTGTCTCAAAAGAAAAAAAAAAATTTACATTGGAGGAGTCGATCTAGAAGGGCAAGACAACTTGAATTGAGACAGTCAAGTATACAGCGGTCCCCGGAGAAACCCCAGCTGGCCTGTGCACCGGGCCAGTGCACACAGTGGGTGGAGCCTCCAGAAGTTCCTGCTGTTTGCAGGGGGAACAGGCCGGCCCCTCCTGTTCCGAGGTGGAACCTGGAATTCAATCTCCGAGGCAGGAAGCCTATAGTAGCAGGACTCGCTGTTTCCCTTTATTTTTTCCTTTTTGCCCAATAAATTCCATTTTTCTCACCCATCAAACTGTCTGCAAGCCTAATTTTTCATGGTCGTGTGACAAGGACCCTGTCTTTAGCTGAACTAAGAAAATGTCCTACCACAGAATGGGTGGGGGGGTGGTTCTAAGTCATATGCAGATTTAAACATAGTCTGATTGGCAATTGGTTGAAAGGGTATTATCAGTAGAAAGCAATGTCTGGATTAAGGTAAGCAGTTGCCGACCAAGGTTTTACCATGCAGATGAAACCTCCAGGTAGCAGGCTTCACAGAAATCGGATTGTAATGTTTCTTATCAGACTTAGGAATTCACATTATGGCTGGAGAGACAGAATGAGGCCTGTCCCTCCAACCCCTACTCTTCCTTTCATGGACCGAACCAGTCTTTCAGGTTAAATTTTAGAGTGCCCTGGCTGAGGAGGGAGTCCACTCAGATGGTTGAGGGAGTTGGGGAGGCCTTTGAATTTTATTTTTGGTTTACAAATGGCTCCTCTGAATAAATTTCTTTAGTTAGTGGTATATTTAACAAGGCAAGGATCAACATATTCAGTATTAATATAAAGCAAGCCAAGAGCATTTTTGCTCTAAGAGGTGGGGAGGCAGTAAGGAAAGAAGGGAGGAAGTCAGGTTCATAGTTAGCAAGTTCATTGTTCAACTCTGCATCTACATGGACAAAATAGCTATTCCAAGGAACGAGGAATGAACCAAGACAGGGCTGCAGCATCTTGTGTCTCAATAAAGTCAATCCTTCAGCAGCCTTTTGCCAAAATGTTTTACCTCATTACGTGAGATTGTGATTCACCCCAGGGATATTAATTTGCCCACTGTTTAATCATGGCTTGCAAATATTTACAGCAATTTTCAGGCCTAAAATCCCTGGTTTTGCTATATTTATTTTTTTGATTTTAATTTTTTTGTGAAAGTTTGAAAGCCCTACAACCAGCCAGGCCAAAAAATAAAATAAAATGCCTTTGTAAAAGGCATCCAAGCCCAATTTCCATTTCCTGGAAACCTAAATTTTTCAGATTGGAAGAGTCCTTAGAAATTATCTAGTGCTCTCCACACACCATGAAACCCCTCAAACAAATATTTGACAATATCCCATTAGTAACGAAGTTCAATACAGCAATGACTGTCATTTGGGCAAACACAAACACACACACGCACATACACACAGAGCACGTGTAATTCTATAAGCTCATGTCTCTAAGCTCTAAGTGATTCTGGTATGTTCACTTAAGCAGCACACTGTCATCTCCTTAGAGCTCCCAGAAAATAACTAATTGATCTAGTCTGGAAAAGCATCTGTCAAGGCGATTCACCCACTGTTAGAAGTTACTAAAAGGCTTAGCTAGCCCTAGAGCTGAAGTCTCCTGATTCCCAACGCAGCATTTTCCCCTCAATACTCTGCTTCTCTTCTGTTCTCTCCAGACACTCTCAAATGACAAAAATGCAATCAATAGAGCGCTGTCCACTGTTTCACATGTACTGACAAATGCCACACTTACAGTCGCCTCAATTTATGATTTTTCACTGTAGTGATTACTACCATTTTTCTTTCCTGCAAGTAGGTTTAGGAAAAAGCCCAGGTAAACCTAACCCCACTGAAATTCATTAATTCAACTACACGTATTAGTCAAAGACTCTACCTCTGCCCTCAAAGGGACGGTCTCACCTAAAGCAGCAGCTAAAGGCTGCAGTGAAGCTCCAGTTTAGGGACCTATTCTTTCTTACTCCCTGAAATACAGTATAGAAATCCCAAAATCACACCTTCCCATCTTATCAAATCACAACCAATATACTCTACACTTATATGCACTCAAGTGGAACAAGCTACTACTTGTGAACCCTTCAAGTACCTTCTAATTTCTCAGGTTTTCTTCACACAATTAGTTCCCTCTCCAGTTCGAGATGGGAAATGACTTAATGAAAAATGGCATCGCCTGGAGGCTTCTCTCACATAACAAAGCTAATCATTTTGGTCTGTTCTGTAGAATTTTTCATTAACCAGAGGATGGTCCTACAGTTTAGTTTATCCCTTCATTCTATTGGCCAAGAGAAATGGAAGTAGAGGAAGCCTGTCTTCATAGCTCACTTTTTCTCCTCTTAGAACATGAAATTTTCCTATTTGCATTCTCTTATCCTAGCCTCAGGTCTCCACAAGATATCATTTTCTGTTCCTAATATTCACAGGAGCTCATGTTAGTCAGCTGTGTTCTGTGGGCACTGGGGAAAAAGTTCTGCCTCTGACCGGCTGCTATGTTTATGCTTAAGTCCAGACGGTACCACCATCAGGCAAAGCTCCAGCTGCCATTAATGGGCATCCTTCTCTGAGCTTCTACCACCAGCCATTTTTCAATGATTTCTACCCCTAATTCTCGTAAGCACCGACATTCTTTCATGGTCCAGTCACTTCTTCCATTTTCTGCTTTTTAATTTATTTGCTTTCATCCAACACACCAATTTAAATACTTTATGCCATATACTGTTCTTCCATATACTGCATAACATTATCTTAACTAGGCAACCAAAATACTGGTTCTTCCTGTGCCATTAGCCATTACATATTTGTACATACAATTATAAACAAATATATATTGAGACTCAGTTACATATAAAGTACTCAAATCTATTTACATTAAAAAAAAAAAAAAAAGAGAGAGAGAGAAAACAGATTGCATGGAGATCTTGAAGGATGCTCCAGAAGAAAGAAAAGGATAAGAGAGTCCCTGTGTCCCTCTGCTCCACAAGTTGTTCTCCATAAATAGTGTGCATGAAATGATATTTACTTTGGGTTCCAGGATACATGACAGATCAGGAAAACTTCCGGCCTTTAAACACATAAGTTAGTTGCTACTACTGTCAGTCTTTTTGCTGTCCTGGGACATGAAATGTTTGAGATGTCAGTTACTACCTACAGAGGGGCTAGTTTTAGCATCAGCTGCATTATTCTCTCTGTAATGCTTGGAACATCTAAAACCATTGATATAAAACTCCCTTAAAATACAGAATGTAGCTTAAATATACTGGCTACCCATCTCAGCCCACCACTCCCAAGACAGGGGAGGAAGCAAAATAAATATATAGATTTAAAAAAAAAAAAAAAAAAAAAGAAGAAGAAGAAATCTGTTTTCTAGATAATCTAACAAAAGAGTTGAAAGAAAAGGAAATATAATTAAACTTCATTGTACTTAAAATAAAATTTTAAAAGGTTCCCCTATTCCCTATCAAATCTGGGCTGACAGGCATGTTATTTAATTGCCCATAAATGAGCTCCTTTAAATAGCACCCATTAACACCCTAATTTCAGCATGAGTCTGTGCACAGAGAGAAAAAGATAAACTTCGAAATGGCTAAAAAGCAAAACAAGCTGCTTTCTTAAAATGTCAACACAATCTGAAATGAGGAAAAGCCACAAGGGGGAACAAAACCTCCCTACCTTCAGCTGTGGATGAAGCAGCCAGGCCCCAGACCACTGACTGCAAAGTCAGAGTCTAATCTGAACTGATGTCAAGGTAAAACATCTGCTTTGTCAGAAACCCCAGAGGTAATGAAAAACGGGGCACAAACCATTATTGAAACCATAATCTGCACCAAAGGCAAATCTATGAATCTAGTCATGTGTGCCCATGCATAATTTACCCCTGGCATCCAACACATTTCCCCGGGACATCCTGTCAGGGTCTCAAACTCAACATATCTAAACAGAATATGTTTAAACCTCCTCCTTAAACCAATTCTCCCGTGCAAGTATGTTGCAATTTCTATATCACCAATTATCCTAGTCTTGAAGCTAAAGAATCATTTCTACTACTTTCCTCTCCTTCAATCACATGCCCAGTCAATTACCTAGTAATAATAACTAACATTTATTGAGGGCTACCTATAAACTGAGCACAGTACCAGGCACTTGACACACCTATTTAATCCTTGCAACTAACCTGGCAAACAGGTGTAATTATTCCCATTACACGTATAAGAAAACCAAGGCTCAGAGGTTCAGGTGGTTAAGTAACTTGATAAAGGCCACATAGCTAGTAAGCAGCAAAACCCAAAGCAGACACACCCCCTGCCTTTGGCACTCATGCTCATTACACTATCATGGTCTCATATCCACCCACTAGATCTTCCAATCCTACTGCCAACTCTCTGGCTTAGGCCTTTATTACCTTTTGTGTAAACTATTTAAATGCACTCTTAACCTTCAGACTCTTTTCCTTCAAATGTATCCTGCACAGGGGTGCTGCATTAAACTTCTCGAGTGCTACTTTGTTCATGACATTCTCTTACCCTTAAAATTTCTCACTGTTCCCCAAATACTACAGGCTTCCGATATCCAAAGCCTTCCATCAACTGGATTTTCCCCATCCTCCAGAAAACATGCAACTTTACAGTCAAGTCTAATTCTTTGCCACTCTCCAAAAATAGGAAGTGAATTTCCATTTTCTGCCTATAATTAAGTAACTAATATCACCTGGAACACTGTCCCACTCATTCTGCAAGGCTCAACTCAAATGATATCTTTGTAAGGATGCATTCTCTGCTGAGGAGGGAAAAGACAAAAGAAGAAAAGAAGTGTTATTTCTGATTGAGGGCTTTCTTTGTGCCAGGTATTATTCTTAAAAAAATCTGCATGACAACCCAACGAAATGGGTACTACTATTATCTCCAGTTTACGGGTAGAGAATTGAAGCACAGAGCAGTTAAGTAGCTATCTAGAGTCACACTGCTGTGTAAAGTCAAGATTCAAATCCATAAAATTGGGCTCTAGAGCCCCCTTTCCTAAGCATTTCACTCTACAGAACTCTCAGAAGTGATCCTAACTTTCTCATGGATGGGTCAAGATGATCACATCTGAATCTACTGTATCAATCTTTTTTTATGTATTATTTTTTATAAAGGTGGGGTTTCACCATGATGGCCAGGCTGGTCTTGAACTCCTGACCTCAGGTGATCCACCCACCTCAGCTTCCCAAAGTGCTAGGATTACAGGCATGAGCCACAGCGCCCAGCCTTTACTGTATCAATCTTGATATCACCAATAACAAGAGACCCAGATACTACACGCCTCTTAAAGTTTTACAGGTAAGGAATTCACCACAGGCCTATAAGATCCTTGCCAAATAAACTGCACTGGAATCTAATTATGCCTCCACTCAGTGCTTCTCAAACTTCAATGAACATACACATCATTTGGGGATCTGGTTAAAAAGCAGATTCTGACTCAGTAGGTTCAGGATGTGGCCTAAGAGTCTGTATTTCTAAGAAGCTCCCAGTAGATCCTTATGCTGCTGGACCACACTGCGAATAGGAAAGCTCTAGAATGTGGATCTAATCGCCAGCTGACAAGACACAGGGGGGATAGAGGAACAAATTAAGCAACTCATGGCTGCGCCTAGAACAAAGCAATGAGGCACTTGCCCCAAGTGCAAAATTTAAGGGTGTGACAAAAAATACGGTAACAGACATAAATATTTTAATACATATTTTCCTAAATCAAAATGAATGCAAAAAAATTAGGATGAATATAATAACATGATTTTAAATAAAGTCAGGGCCAGTATCACTGGTTTTTCTTCTTGCCTCAGGCTCCCATATGGCTCTGCACAACTATGCAGAAGCTATCTGCCCAGTCAAGGGTATGAAAAATTCTACAGGGCAAATGTAGGCCTAGTTTCTAAAACAAGTAAATATTATCAAAAGAAGGGGAATTATAGTTTAAGAGACTTAAGAGGCAGACACTTATTTTGATATTGATTTGAACAAAATGCACTGTAAAACAATTTGGAGACAATAAGAAAAACAGAAACACACACTGTTATAAAAGAATTATTTTTGTTTTTTTCAAGTTCATGATAATCATAATGACATTGTGATTTTTTTAAGGCCTTCGTACTGAAGCAAGGTGTTATAGTATTTATGAGTAAAATGATATAATATCTGGGTTTACCTTAAAATACTTGAGTAAAAAAAAGTAGAGGACATATATGAAACAAAATTAGTGAAATGCTGATATCTTCTATAGCTGAGTAATGTTACTTGGGGACTCATTATACTATTCTCTAATTTTTATATGCTTAAGATTTTCATAATAAAAAGGTTTTGTTTTTGCTTTTGTTTTTTGAGAGAGAGTCTTGCTGTCACCCTGGCTGGAGTGCAGCAGCACAATCTCGCCTCACTGCAACCTCCACCTCCCAGGTTCAAGCAATTCTCCTGCCTCAGCCTCCCAAGTAGCTGGGACTACAGGCACGCGCCACCATGCCATGCTAAGTTTTTGTATTTTTAGGAGAGATGGGGTTTCACCATGTTACCCAGGATGGTCTTGATCTCCTGACCTCGTGATCTGCCTACCTCAGCCTTCCAAAGTGCTAGGATTACAGGTGTAAGCCACTGCACCCAGCCAAATTAAAACAAATTTTTTTTTCTTTAGGCACCCTTAACATTTACTTTGTACCCCTCAAACAGAACATAGCATATACTGCCTTATATAGCTCTAATAAAAATAGGTACTATTTTAAATATGTGCCAGGAACAGTGATTAGTGCCACAATAATGTTGTGACATATTGCACAGGTAAATAAAAGTGAACTTTAACAGGTTAAATAACTGCCCCAAGGCACATATCCAGAAAGTGGAAAAGGCAAGACTTAAACTCAGACCCCACCGGCTCAGAAGCTCGCACTCTGAAGCACTATGGTATAACAATTTCTCTTATGCCAAAATGGGTATTATGATAGAAGGTAATCTCAGCTTACAGTTCTTTGTATCTCTCATGGTCCTAAGACACAGTGGCCATTTTGAGAGGTTAGGATCAGGACTATCTGGCTTTGCACGATGGCTCTGATACCAGTTGTGTGGCCTCCAGCAAATTACTTCATTTTGCTGCCCCTAAATTTCTTCATCTATATAGGGCTATTCATTTCACATGAGTATGAGATTAATAACCAACTAATAGAGGTTTTATTTCTTTTTTTTTTTTTTNTTTTTTGAGTTGGAGTCTCGTACTGTCACCCAGGCTGCTGCAATCTCCGCCTCCTAGGTTCAAGTGATTCTCCTGCTTCAGCCTCCCGAGTAGCTGGGATTACAGGCTCCTGTCACCATGCCCAGCTAATTTTTTGTATTTTTAGTAGAGACAGGATTTCATTAAGTTGGCCAGGCTGGTCTCGAACTCCTTACCTTGTAATCCACCAGCCTTGGCCTCCCAAAGTCCTGGGATTACAGGCGTGAGCCACCACGCCCAGTCTCATAGAGTTATAAGGAAGATGAAATGAATTAATAAATGTAAAGTGCCCAGAATTGTGCCTGACACATGGCAATCACTGATTAAGTGTTAGCTACTGTCATTTACTATTTTATTTATTTATGTATTTATTCTTGAGACACAGTCTTATTCTATCACCCAGGGTGAAGTGCAGTGGTGCAATCTTGGCTCACTGCAGCCTCTGCCTCCTGAGTTCAAGCAATTCTCCTGCCTCAGCCTCCCGAGTAGCTGGGATTACAGGTGCATGCCCTCACACCCAGCTAATTTTTGTATTTTTAGTAGAGATGGGGTTTCACCATGTTAGCCAGGATGGTCTTGATCTCCTGACCTCCAGTGATCCACCTGCCTCAGCCTCCTAAAGTGCTGGCACTACAGGCATGAGCCACCATGCCAGACCTATCATTATTACTAAGTTCTCAACATAATTGAATGACACTGAACACACTCCTCAGGCAAGCTCATAACCATTTATTTTTACTACTTCTAAGAAATTGTTTTTCACCATAGATCTTAAAAGATGGCTTGCACCAATGCTTAGAAAAGCCAATATATAGTAACTGAAATTAATGTTCCTATGTTTGGAGAAAGAAAACTCCAATATTAATTAAAACCCTTAAACACAAGGACCAGGACCATTGCTACAGGAGCACACTTGCTTTGAAGCTTAATGTCAAGGAATTTATGTGTTTGTGGGATTCAAAAATCTCCAGGAAGGTACCAGGATCCTAAGTTGAGAAGCCAGATGCTCCATAGAAATAAATGGGAGGGGCTGGGCGCCGTGGCTCACGCCTGTAATCCCAGCACTTTGGGAGGCTAAGGCAGGTAAATCACCACTTCAGGTTAGGAGTTCAAGACCAGCCGGGCCAACATGGTGAAACCCTGTCTCTA
>NW_016107575.1:2766738-2777819 GCF_001604975.1 Cebus imitator | reverse complement strand
AAAAAAAAAAAAAAAAAAGGCCCTGGGTCACAGACCAACGTGGGTGGCAGAACCGGTGTCAGACGCACTGAGCCAAACTGAGAACCATGTGCCAGAACAAACAGGGGCCGAGCTATTGTTAACTGCTAAGCCAAGAGAGTTAGTTGAGAAGTTGTGCCAAAGCTTACCAGCCAAAATCATGGGGAGACAGACCAGGGCTGGGAAGAGCAAGGACAAGGTCCGCAGTGATGCAGGAACCATCGGAGCTCAAATCAGATGGAAAAGGCTTCTGACACAGCTTGCTGCTTTCAACCACATATGACCGGCCTCTTATATAGTTATGTTGGGTCAGTCTTGAAACCATACTTTTCCAAACTGTCTTGTTATATGTGAAAAGTTAAATAACTAAAGGGCTCAGACCTTAGACGACCTGGCAGATCAGCATCTCCCGTCCCACAGGTAGTCTCTCAAGTCACTGCCCAGTCACCAGCAGCACTTGGCTTTAACTTCCACAGTGCTGGGTATATATTATATCTAGCTTACTCACAATTACTATCATTTATTGAACCCTTGTCTCTAACAGACAGGATGCTGAGAGCTTTCCAGTTATATCAGTTAATCAATCCTTCAGCGACCCAATGAGATATTGTCATTATCCCCATTTTACAGATGAAGAACCTAAGGCTTAGAGAGCACAGGGTCACACTGCTAGGAACCATCAGCTCATTCTGACTCTAGAGACAACTTGTATACTACACTGCCTCCTTTCTTATGCTACTTTTTATTAGCAGACTCTTTGCTACTAAAAGGGCCAGAAATGAGTGAGAGACTGTTGCAGGTAAACTGCTGACATGATAAACTGAACAACCTGGAACATAATCTTCCCCAGGGAAGCCAGAAAGCTTGGTAAAAGCAGTTGAAGAGGAATGAGCAATCCTTAAACTATCTTTACTTTCAGCAAACAGGGTCATTTTCTCCTCTTCAATTGCTCCTCTGCTCCTGTCAACTGCTGCAACCTGCTGTGGGGAAATCATGCAGAGGGGGAAATCACAGACTTTTTTTTTTCTTTGAAACTTGGGGGAAGGGAGAAAAAGATGGGGTGGAATTCTCAATCGAGAAAAAAATATAAATACAGTAAAAAGGGAATAGAATCTCCAAATAAATAATATCTGACATCAAAAGACAAACTAAGAGCAGTAATCAAAAAGGGACAGCTAAAAAGAAATTATGCAATTTTTCACAAATCTGTTACCAAAATATATTGTTTTCTATTCATACAAAATGTCAAGAGAAGCAGAATCTGGGTTAGGAAAATACGATGACTCCAAAATCCATATACCATACCTGAAAACAACTGTGTGTTTGTGAACCCTTACAGAGTGCGTAGAATGAGAATGGAATGTGACAGACACCAACATTCAAGGGACAAGCAAAGCAGGAAGATATCTAAACGTACCTAAAAGGATATGGTCCAAGAAAATCACATGTAGCATGGAAAGTACCCCTTTAATTTAACAACTAAGAGGCCATTAATGACCTCATCAAAAGCAGATTCAATCAAATGATGGGATAGGAGCCATTTTACTAAGCTTATTCTAAAATGGAGGTAGGATGGCTGGGCGTGGTGGCTCACACCTGTAATCCCAGGACTTTGGGAGGCCAAGGCGGGTGGATCACCTAAGGTCAAGAGTTTGAGACCAGCCTGGCCCAACGTGGTGAAACCCCGTCTCTACTAAAAATACAAAAATTAGCTGGGTGTGGTGGCGGGTGCCTGTAATCCCAGCTACTCAGGAGGCTGAGGTAGGAAAATTGCTTGAACCTGGGAGGCGGAAGCTGCAGTGAGCTGATATCGGGCCATTGCACTCCAGCCTGGGCAACAAGAGCGAAACTCAGTCTCAAAAAAAAAAATGGAGGTAGGAAGATAAGAGCAGGTTACCAAACCATGGGAATGCAGAGTTGAGTGAAGATGTATAAGCTAGGAAAGATTCTGACAAACAGGGGAGAGACAAACAGAAAATCTGAGGCTAAGGATACAAGTGAGGAAATGGACAACCAATGGGAGGTAAAAGAAAGGGACGATGTGACGAGAGTCAGAGGGACTGACCAGGAGGATGGCAGCCTCATCCACTAAGACAGAGAGAAAGACCGTCAGTGTGCGCACTGGGTAACTGCCCATGTTTTTTATATTCTCTTTGAGCTAGGAGTTAGGTTGCCTAAGAATAAGTATAGAAAAGATAGAGTGGGTAAAGAAATTCAAGAGTATTTCAAAATAAACTGTATAGAAATTGAAATAACAACCTATGAATTTAGTATATAATTTCCTTCAGAAGGGCTCAACACCCTAGGTTTGTGAATTCTGAGTGGTCAGTGAATAAAGTTGACATTTGCCCTCTGCACATTCATCCTTTCATTCTCTTGTTTCTTCCATCTTCCATAAATAAAATGTGTGTCAGGTGCTTCTGTGTACTGGGCCTACAGGATAGCACTGAGCAAGACAAATAGTGCCCCTGCCTATAGAGTCTTATAACATAACAGAAAAAACAAACAGAACAGAAAATCACAGTAGCAATGAATATTATATAGTAGTTCATAGTCCTATGGAGAAAATGTAAGAGGATTGCCCAATCCTCACTAGAGGGGACAAGGAAAACTTGCTTAAAGAAATAACATTTGAGACCTGGAGGAATGATAGCTGCCTAAGGAAGAAGAGAAAGTGAGAGTGTTCCGAGGAGAACAACATGTACAAGGACTTTCCAAGAAATCCTCAAACAGAAAGAACATGTCACTTTGGAAGATCAGAAAGGTCCACATGTTAAAGTGTAAAATGTGGCAAGTCTAGAGATGTATGCAGGGGCCAAGCACGTGTAGAGCTGGTAAGAATACTGTGTTTGACTCTCAAAGCAAGAGCAATCTGTACTTATAAAGGCCTACTCTAGCAACGGTGTCCAAAACAGATCAGGAACAGGCAAAAGTAGTTGCAAGAACAGTGAGACGGCTATTAAGAACCCAGGCAAGAGATGACAGTAGTATGGACAAAAGCTATGGCAATGAGGACAGACAAAGGAAACTGAATACATTAAGAGATGCAGAGGGAACAAAATCTTTAGAATGTATGACCTGGATGCGGGGAATGAAGGAGGATAAAGGATGATGCTTAAAGTCCTAGTTTGGGATTTTTTTTTGAGATGGAGTCTCTCTCTGTCGCCCAGGATGGAGTGTGAAATACAGTGGTGCCATCTCAGATCACTGCAGCCTCCACCTCCTGGGTTCTAGCTATTCTCCTGTCTCAGCATCCTGATTAGCTGGGAGTACAGGCATGCACCACCATACCCAGCTAATTCTTATATTTTTAGTAGAGGTAGGGTTTTGTCATGTTGGCCAGGCTGCTCTCAAACTCCTGACCTCAGTTGATCCACACACCTTGGCCTCCCAAGTGCTGGGATTACAGGTGTGAGCCACCATGCCTGGCCTAGTTTGGGAAATTAGATGGATGGTGAGTGGTACCAATTACTGAGAAGGAAAGGCTTGGCAGGTAAATTTTTTACTTTTTCTTTTCTTTTTTTTTTTTTTTTTGAGACAGTCTCACTCTGTTGCCCAGGCTGGAGTGCAGCGGCACGATCTTGGCTCACTGCAACCACCGCCTCCCAGGTTCAAGTGATCCTCCTACCTCAGCCTTCTAAGTAGTTGAGATTAAAGGTGAACGCCACCACGCCTGGCTAATATTTTTTGTATTCTTAGTAAAGATGGGGTTTCACCATGTTGGTCAGGCTGGTCTCGAACTCCTCACCTCATGATCTGCCTGCCTCTGCCTCCCAACTTGCTGGGATTACAGGCAGGAGCCACCGCACCCAACCAATTTTACTTTATTTTTCATCTGTTAAGCTTGAGGCACCTGTGAAGCATTCAAGTAGACAAGTTAAATAAGTAGCTGAATGTACATACAGGTCTAGATTTCAAAAGAGGTCTTTATAGAGACAAAAGCCTAGGATTTCGCTTCATACTGCTGGTAACTGAAGACATCATGAGTGATGAGATCATGCGGGAAGAGGACATAATGTGAGAAGGTGGCCTAGGGCAGAGTCGTAGAGAACTACTCCTCTAATGCCTGTGTAGAAGGGCAGAGAAGAGTAACAAAGGAGGCTGGGCACGGTGGCTCATGCCTGTAATCCCAGCACTTTGGGAGGCCAAGGCAGACGGATCACCTGAGGTCAGGACCAGCCTGACCAACATGGAGAAACCCCATCTCTACTAAAATACAAAAGTAGCCGGGTGTGGTGGTGCATGCCTGTAATCCCAGATACTCGGGAGGCTGAGGCAGGAGAATCACTTGAACTCAGGAGGCAAAGGTTGCAGTGAGCTGAAATCGCACCATTGCACTCCAGCTTGGGCAACGAGAGCAAAACTCTGTCTTTAAAAAAAAAAAGAGTAACAAAGGAGAAGAAGAGAAACAGCCAGAGACAGAGGAGGAAAACAGGAATCTGGGAGTCAAAAGACAAAGAAATGAAGCATCTCAAAGAGAGCCAACTCTGTCTAAAGCTGGGTGGTTGATATGGTTTGGCTGTGTTCCCACCAAATCATCCTGAACTACAGTTCCCATAATTCCCATGTGTCATGAGAGGGACCTGGTAGGAGGTAATTGAATCATGGGGGTGGTTACCTCCATGCTGTGCTCATGAAAGTGAGTTCTCACAAGATCTGATGGTTTTATAAAGTGGCTTTTCCCCCTTTTGCTCAGCACTTCTTGCTGTCATCATGTGAAGGAGGATGTGTTTGCTTCCCCTTTCACCATGACTGTAAGTTTCCTGAGGGCTCCCCAGCCATACGGAACTGTGAGTCAATAAAACCTCTCTCTTTTATAAATTACCTATTCTCAGGTATGCTAATAAAAGCAGTGTGAGAACAGACTAATACAGTGGTCAAGAGTAATGCAAAATAAAACTAGTGAAAAGAATTATAATGAAAATTTGAGAGGATGTGGCATAAGTGGGAGTTAGGAAAGCAGAGAGAGCCTATTCAAAAAGTTTAATCAGCAAGGTGTATTGTCATACACCTATAGTCTCAGCTTCTCAGGCGGCTGAAGTGGGAAGATCGCTTGAGCCCAGGATTTTGAGGCTGCAGTGAGTTATGATCACACCACTGCACTCCAGCCTGGGTGACAGAGCGAGATCCTCTCTCTAAACGCAACAACAACAAAACAAACCTTTAGTTGTGAAAACAAAAGGAAAAGAGAGATTAAAAAGCCCAGGAATAACATGTAAAAAATGGAATTGAGGAATGTATGATATGTTGGATCAAGGAATCTACGACATGAAAAAGGTGAAAAGCAAGGAAGATTGGGAAGAACACAGAGGAGCCAAGGGCAAGAAATCCTAACAACACTGAAGAATAGAAGTAATAGAATGAAAAAACTGGAATAATAGAAGGCTGTAATGACAGAATGGGATACCGAAGTTCCACATTTCAAAAGTGGAATGGGGGCAAGTGATGATAAAATTTAGCATTCAACCAATGAGAAGGGGGTGAAGTTGGAAGAAGGTGGAGTAGAGAGTCAAAGTCACAGATACAGATGAAGTCAAGGCAAGTGGGGGCAGGTTGTTGGGTAGGTCATCCACACGGACACTCGGGGTGTCTGGGAGAATAACAGGACTTAGAAGGAAAATGACATTGATAAGCCAGGCACCAAATCCTAAGCTGAATATAACTGAGATTTCAGAAGACTGTAAGATTTATGGTTTTATGAGATCGCGAGATATAATACGCCTTGAAGGATGGAAGATATATAAGATGGAAGATAAATGGTTTGGAAGAGATACTGAAGAGCCAGGAGAATCTCAACATCTTTACAGCTCGATCCCATTTGAAAGGACAGAGATGGGAGCAAGACAATGGATGAGAGGCAGAGCTAACATGCATTGCATCTCCCACCTGGACAGACAGACAGTGTGTAAAGACTCACACTGTGATCTTTTGTTCCAAGAACCACCACAGGAATGTACCAGGAAAATCGAAAGAATTCACAGATCCTTTTAAAGAGGTGACACACCATTGCAAATGCTGCAAGACAGAAGAAAAACTGTGAGTCCCTGAAGTATGAGGGGGGAAAACCTGTCTCTGAACACACATCTCCATTGGGGAATCTGAAAATCCAGATCATGGGAGAAGGATTTAGCCTTACCTAGAGCTGGAATGAATTTAGGGAACTGCATGAAATAAAAAAGTAGAAGCAGCAGCGGGAAGAACCTTGTAGGCACACCTAGGCCCCAGCTTAAGCCCAAGAAAGCCATCCCTGACTATATCATGTAGGAGCCACCATCATTGTAGGCAGACAGGGAGGAGTGTGGCCTAAAAGCCTTACTTGCTTTCTCAGTGTGGAAGCTTATGGCCTGGAGCAGGTCTGAGTTCTGTACACAGGCTGCCTGGATCTAAACTTGGCCCCATTAGCAGAGCACTGCAGGAGTGAGACCACCCACACCAAATGCATGGGAGTTAGATGAGGCCTTTCACTACCAGCTATCCCCTCTTTCCCTGGTGAACTATACCGCACAACAGAGGCAGCTATAATACCCTCTAGAACATAACTCAACTGGCCTGAGAACCACCTCCCCATACCCCACAGTGACCACAGCAAGCCCTGCCCAAGGAGAGTCTTAGCTCAGACCCACCTAACCCTGCCCCACCTTATGGTATTTCTCTACGAGCCCTAGTAGCTGAACACAAAATACAGAAATTCTTAGGAGCTTTATGGCCCCACCCATCACCTGAAAAACCAGAATACTTGCCCCAACTTAGGGCAAGTTCAAATCCCACAATTACTCCTGCAGCTGGTGTTCTCTTACAAATACCACCTCTTGGCTGAAGGCCAACCAACTCAGGACATTACAACTCATGACAACGTAACACTGCTCCCAGGAAGGAGAAAACAACAGCTAACACCACTGCTTGCAACATCCTGGCTAAACAACAGTCCTGAATCTATCCATGAGACAATTTCACTGCTTGCATAACCAGCATTCAAGAAAGCCAGCACATTAAACCTATCTACAGCCAGGGATCCTCACAGAGTCTACATCGCTCCCCTGACACCTCCACCAGAGCAGGTACTGGTATCCATGGCTAAGAGACCTGAAGATGGATTGCATCACAAGACTCTTTGCAGACGTTCCCCAGCACCAGCCCGGAGCCCACTATCCCTGCTAGGTGGCTAGATCCAGAAGACCAGTAACAATCATTGCAATCTGGCTCTCAGGAAGCCCCATCCCTAGGGGAAGGGGGAGAGCATTACATCAACGAATCACCTCATGGGACAAAAGTATCTGAATAGCAGGCCTTGAGTTCCAGATCCTTCTGCTTGTGGATAGTTTTCACAGCAGAGACAAAATTGCAGCACTGGACGCAGCAGGAGAAGTTTGCACCTAAACCCCAACAGGCAGGCAGTCTCTGTGATCACGTAGGGCCTTGGAGAAGAGGTCCTTGTTCCCTAGTGGCACTCCACTGCAGAGGAACTCAAATAAATCAGCAAGAAAAAAAAACAAAACAACCCCATCAAAAAGTGGCCTAAGGACAAGAATAGACAATTCTCAAAAGAAGACATACAGATGGCCAACAAGTATATGAAAAAATGCTCAATATCATTAATTATCAGGGAAATGCAAATTAAAAACACAATGAGATACCACCTTACTCCTGCAAGAATGGCCATAATTTAAAAATACAAAAATCACAGATGTTGGTGTGGATGTGGTAAAAAGGGAACAGTTTCGCTGCTGGTGGGAATGGAAACTAGTACAACCACTATGGAAAACAGTGTGGCAACTCCTTAAAGAACTAAGAGTAGAAGTACCATTCAATCCAGCAATCCCACTACTGGGTATCTATCCCAAGGAAAATAAGTCATTATATGAAAAAGACACCTGAATATGCATGTTTATAGCAGCATAATTTGCAATTGCAAAAATGTGGAACCAACCTAAATGCCCATCAACCAATGAGTGGCTAAAGAAAATGTGGTATATAAACACCATGGAATACTACTCAGCCATAAAATAAAACGAAATAATGGCACTTGCAGTAACCTGGATGGAGTTGGAGACCATTATTCTAAGTGAAGTAACTCAGGAATGGAAAGCCAAGTATCATATATTCTCATTTATAAGTAAGAGCTAAGCTACGAGGACACGAAGGCATGAGAATGATATAATGGACTTTGGGGACTCGGGGGAAAAGTGGGAGTGGGGTGAGGAATAAAAGGCTACACACTGGGTACAGTGTACGCTGCTCGGGTGATGGGCACACCAAAATCTCAGAAATCACCACTAAAGAACTTATCTATGTAACCAAAAACCATCACCTGTTCCCCAAAAACTATTCAAGTAAAATAAAAAATTTAAAAACCGTAACAATAAAATGACCCGATGAAAAAAAGAAATGAAAGAAGGAAGGAAGAGAGGGAGGGAAGGAAGGAGGGAGAGATGGATGAAGGGAGGGACAGACTGAGGTCAGGAGGAAGGGACGAAGGGACGAGATGGGACAAGGCAGCTTCCACTCAAGAGGACTACAGGGTAAGATTTCCTCAGGGTAAAGACAGGTTTGGTATAAAGAATGTGAGCACTGTTCTGTGAAAAGGTTGGGGATATATAGGCAAAAAAGGCGGGGCAGGGGGCAACAGAAGTATCACAGCATAATAAAGGCCATATATGAAGAACCCACAGCTAATATTATACCCAATGTTGAAATACTGGAAGTTTTTCTTCTAAGATCAGGAATAAGACAAAGATGTCCTCTCACCACTCTACTCAACCCAGCACAGGAAGTTCTAGCCAGAGCAATGAGGTAAGAGAAAGAAATAAAGGCATGCAAATTGGAAAGGAAGAAGTAAAATTATCTGTGTTCACAGATGACATGATCTTATATGTAGAAACCCTAANAAAAAAAAAAAACCTGTTAGAACTAATAAATTTGCAAAGTTGCAGGATACATAACACACAAAAATCAGTTTTATTTCTATATGCTAACAATGAACAATCTGAAAAGGAAATTAAGAACACAATCCCATTAACAACTGTGTGTCAAAATAATAAAATACTTAGTAATAAACTTAAGCAAGTAGGTAAAAGACTTATACACTAGGCTGGGCGTGGTGGATCACACCTGTAATCCCAGCACTTTGGGAGGCTGAGGCAGGCAGATCACAAGGTCAAGAGATCGAGACCACCCTGGCCAATTTATGGTGAAAACCCATCTCTACTAAAAATACAAAAAATTAGCTGGGCATGGTGGCGCATGTCTGTAGTCCCAGCTGCTCAGGAAGCTAAGGCAGGAGAATTGCTTAAACCTGTGTGGTGGAGGTTGCAGTGAGCCCAGATCCCGCCACTGTGCTCCAGCCTGGGCAACAAGAGCAAGACTCCATCAAAAAGCAAAACAAACAAACAAAAACACTTATACACTAAAAACTATAAAACACAGCTGAAAAAAAAAAAAAAACAGCTGAAAAAATTAAAGAGGACAATTAAATAAAAAGGCATCCCATGTTCATAAATTAGAAGACTCAATATTGTTAAAATGTCTATTCTACAAAGCAATGTACAGATTCAATGCAATCCCAATGGCATTTGTTGCAAAAATAGAAAAAAGCTATCCCCAAAATCATACGGAATCCCAAGAAATCCCCAAATAACCAAAACAATCTTGAAAAAGAACAAGGATGGAAGCCTCATACTTACTGAATTTAAAATATATTACAAAGCAACAGTAATCAAAACAGTGTGGTACTGGCATAAATACAGATATATAGACCAACAACAGAGAGCCCACAAATAAATCCACATCTATATGGTCAAATGATCTTCAACAAGGAGGCCAAGACCACACAATGGGGAAAGGATAGTCTCTTCAACAAATGATATTGGTAAAACTAGATATCCATATGGAAAATAATGAAGCTGAGCCCCTATCTTATAGCATATAAAAAACTTAACTCAAAATCTGTTAAAGACCTAAATGTAAGGCCTAACATAAAACTCCTGGAAGAAAACAGGGAAAAGCTTCAGGACTCTGGATTTAGCAATGGTTTCTTGAATATAACACCAAAAGCAGAGGCAAACAAAAGCAAAAGCAGACAAATAGAACTTAACCAAACTAAAAACAGTATATATCAAAGGACAAAATCAATAAAGAGGCCAACTACGGAATAGGACACGATATATTGCAAATTCTATATCTCACAACGGATTTGTATCTGGAATCTATAAAGAACCCCTACAAGCCAACAACAACAACAAAAACTCAATTAAAAATGGAAAAAGGACTTGAACAGACATTTCTCCAAAGATTTTTAAATGATCAACATGCATGTGAAAAGACGCTCGACTTCCTCAATCATTAGAGAAATGCAAACCAAAACCACAATGACATATCACCTCACACCCATAAGGATGGCCCATATCAAAGAAACAGAAAGTAACAAGTGTTGATGAGGGTGTGGAGAAATTGAAAACCTTGTACACTATTGGTGGGATTGTAAAATGATGCAGCCACAATGGAAAACAGTACGAAGGCTCTTCAAAAAATTAAAAATAGAACTACCATATGATCTACAATTCCACTTCTGGGCATATATCCAAAATAATTGAAAACAGGATCTCCAAGAGGTATCTGCACACTCAAGTTAATTATAGCATGATTCACAATAGTCAAGAGGTAAAAGCAACCAAAATGTCCATTGACAGATATAAAGGCCATACCCCTTTAAATGTAAAGAATACATCTTTACATTTAAAGATAACATAGGCTGGGCACAGCGGCTCACACCTGTAATCCCAATACTTTGGGAGGCCAAGGCAGGCGGATCACCTGAGGTCAGGACTTTGAGACCAGCCTGGCCAACACAGCGAAACCCTATCTATACTAAAAATACAAAAATTAGCCGGGCATCGTGTACGCGCCTGTAGTCGCAGCTGCTCAGGAGGCTGAAGCAGAAGAATCACTTGAACCCAGGAGGCAGAGGTTGCAGTAAGCCAAGATCACATCACTGTACTCCAACCTGGGCAACAGAGCAGGCCTCTGTCTCAAAAAATAAATAAATAAAATAAAAATAAAACTGTGAG
>NW_016107575.1:2723421-2766717 GCF_001604975.1 Cebus imitator | reverse complement strand
AAAAAAAAAAAAAAAAAAAAAAAAAAAAAAAAAAAAAAAAAAAAAAAAAAAAAAAAAAAAAAAAAGGTAAAGATAATTTAAACATTATGGACATTATAAGTTATATAAGCCAACCACAAAAAGACAAATACTATATGACTCACTTAAAGTATAAAGTGATCAAACTCCTAGAAACAGAAAGCAGAATGGTGGTTGTCAAGGGCAGAGGGGAAGAGAAAATGGGCAGTTGTTCAACAGGTACAGAGTTTCAGTTTTGCAGGATGAAAACATTCTAGAGATCTGTTGAACAACAGTGTGAATATACTTAACACTATCCAGCTGTAGATCTACAAATGGTTAAGGTGAAAATGTTTGTGTCCTCTGCTTTTTTAACACAATTTTTAAAAAAGCCTAAACAGTACCAACTCATGCAAGAGAACAGTCTGAGAAAAAGAAGAGCAGTAGGACAATGGGAGTTTGCATCTGGAGCAGTAACCTTGAATGACAAGGGTGGAAACAGAGTATAATGTGTCCTCCAGGCTGTACCCACACTTCTGGTTCAAGCTGTTTCAGATCCAATTTAGAACGAGGCCTCCGTTAGTCCTGAAGACTTAATGGTCCTTTTTTAAAGTCTCAAGACTATATGGGCAAGAACTTACTATGGTTTCTCTAAAGACATCCTGAACAGAGCACACAGTTCTTCAAATCTTCACCTAGTCACAGAAACAGCAGTAATCCTCAGTGGGTGGGAAGTCCCCCCCGTCTGACCTCGCCATGGCCTAGATTGAATGCTCCTGCAAAGGGGCTATCCTAGCCTTTCCTTGAGGACTCAAGTGTAGTTAGAAAAAGCAGCAGCCAAACATTTCACGCTCCCTTTGTTTAAATACCTGCTCCATCCTTTTCTTTTTTTAATTACAAATTTTAAGCTTCTTATGTCTGCTCTTTTCCTCAGATGCTGGCTAATGGAATTTGAGTGCTTGGCCTTGACAATACTTAGAAAAGAAGGGGAATATATTCCAATTTTTCCACAGCTGCAAAAAAAAGCAGACATCATGTTGATGTCATAAAGTTATTCTCACAGTGTATCATAAAGTTATTCTCACAGTGGTGAATTGAAAGTGTTCACAAAATATCAATATGAATCTCTTTTCCAATGAGGAGACTTCTAATGCAAAGAGTAACTGTTCTGTTTTCTGTTCAACAAGCAGTCATTTAAGACATCTGGATTTCAGTGTTGCTACATACTTAAAATGTAGTCCTTAGTCTCCAAAAGACTGCAATTTGATTGGCTGTCTTCATAATTTGTATACTTTTATACAAAAACTTCTCTGTTTATTTAAGTCTTATTACCATATTGAACCAGAAGAGGAGTTCTGGCACGTTCTTCTCCCTCCACGCATGAAGACTAATAAAAACGATGACTCCTTTGAATTCTTTATTTAAACAAAAGGTTTGAAAGTCTACTTTTCATTTAAATTAAGGTAGGTTAATGGGATAGATGACAATAGTCACAGGGGATGGAGGAGGCAAATTCAGTAAGAGTCCCTCAATGACAGATCAAGAGACTATAGCAAGAAATGGAAGGAATAAAATCCCAGGGAGGCATGAGGGTTCCAGTCCCTGCTTACTACTGTGAAAGGAAAATAAGTCTTGGGGCCCCAAAATCGCTAAGCTAAAGAAAAAAGTTAAGCTGGGAACCTCTTGGGGCAAACCTGCCTCCCATTCTTTTTGTTTTTTTTTTTGAGACAGGGTCTCACTCTCTCACCCAGACTGGAGTACAGTGGCGCAATCTCAGCTTATGGCAACCTCTGCCTCCCAGGCATAAGCAATTCTGCCTCAGCCTCCTGAGTAGCAGGGATTACAGGTGCACGCCACTATTACAGAACCTGGTTAATTTTTGTATTTTTAGTAGAGACAGGGTTTCACCATGTTGGCCAGGCTGGTCCTGAACTCCTGACCTCAAATGATCTACCTGCCTTGGCCTCCCAAAGTGCTGGGATTATAGGCATGAACCACTGCACCAGGCCACCTCCCATTCTATTGAAAGTCATCCCTCTGCTTACTAAGATAAATGCATATCTGCTTGCCTGCTTTGGAGAGGCTACTCAGAATGGTCATAGGTAGACATAACCTGGAGGCTCCCTCCCAACTTCCAGTTGTCTAGCCTTTGTTTCAAGTTGTCCCACCTTTCCAGACCCAAACCAGTGTTCATCGTACATATATTCACTGATGTCTCCTAGCTCCCTAAAATGTATAAAACCAAGCTGTGCCCGACCACCTTGGGCCCATGTTGTCAGGACCTCCTGAGGCTGTGTCACAGGCTCGTGTCCTTAACTTTGGCAAAATAAACTTAATAATTGACTGAGACCTGTCTCAGATTGTGGGGGTTCACACTACTAACTGTGGAAAGGACTTATCTTTCTCTAGGATGTCTTAATTTCTTCAACTACAAATAAAATGAATAAAAATAGCTTCCTTTCTGATCTCACTGCTTTAATCTCTATCCACTGGATATGAGTATACATGCAGTTCCAGCTCTGGTTACAAGAAGTCTTTGTTTCTGCTTTGAATAGCATTTATTTTTCTTTTACACCGCAAGTTTCATAGAGATAAGCACAGCTGAACAAGGTTTTAACCTGAGGCCCTATTGGGCAGTTTTGCTGCAGGTGCAAAGGTGGGGTAGGGCTGTCAGATAGTTACCAGTGTTTTCCATAGAGCCAATGGCCTCCCCAGGTCAGCAGGCAAAGCCCAGCTGTAGTTTTCTTCCAATGATTTCGAAGTGTTTTAAAGAACACCATCATCTTCTAGAGATTTTCTAGGTTAGTAGAAGCAGAAAAAGAAAAAAATATATAATTTATCCATGGTCATCACATAATGTCCCTATTACTCTGACTTCCATTCTTTATTCCTCTCTCACTCCTTTTTACCCCTTCCAATTCTCCTCTGGCCTCAGCTCATCTTCTCCCTTCTATTCTCATCATCTTCATCTTCTCACCCACCCACACATCCACCTTCCTTTCTTCCTTCACATATTTCTACCTAAACTATACTTCTCTCTCTGATCACTTTTTCCTCATTGTAATGGAAGAGGGAGGGGCAGAAAGAAAGGAAGGGAATTCCCGGCTTCCTCGGGTTTTTCTAACTCCTTACAGCCTGACTTTACCACTGTTTAAGAGTATACATTTGTCCCTCCATCATAATATAAGTGTCCCGAAAACACATTAATAATAGAAAGGGCTAGTTCAAAAGTGAAGAAAACACCAGGTCCTCAATAGGAAGAGAAACAGAAAACATGCATGGAAAACTCAATCAAGAGGCAATGCACGTGGCTATGGAAAAACATTCAACTTCATGAATACTCAAAGACATGCAAATTACAAAGAACTATCACTATTGACCAAAATAAATTTTTAAATGATCATATTCACTGATGATATAATAAAATGATAGACACTCATATACTCCTTTAAAGAAGGTAAATTAGGAAGACTTTACTAAAAAACAAGACAATATAGAATATCTTTATTCTTCATGAGACTTATTATTTGATTACGCTTATATTCTTTTGCTAGTTTGTTTATTAGCCTAATCCTGCTGAATGTAAACTCCATGAGAGTAAGGACATTGTTGTGGTCACTGCTGTATCCCATGCCTAAAGTAAGATCTGGCACACAATAGCTGTTTAAGAAATATTTGTTGCATGAATAAGTGACATAGCAATTAAATATTTTTTTTACCCAAAATATTTACTGATGTGGAAAAAACTCAAAACATAATGTTAAATAAAATTAGCAGGAATTATCCCAATTATGTTCATACATGAGTATACATCAAAAAAATACCAATATAATTAAACAAAAACAAAATTGTTTTTTTCTTAGACAGGGTCTCACTCTGTCACCCAGGATGAAGTCCAGTGGCACAGCTGTAGCTCACCATAACTTCTAGGCCCAAACAATTCTCCTGCCTCAGCCTCCCGAGTAGCTGGGACTACAGGCACATACCACCACTCCTGCCCTTCCCGTCTTCCGTCTGTCTGTCCTTTCTCTCTCCTCTCCTCCTCCTCCTCCTTCTTCTTCTTCCCCTCCCTCCCTCCCCCTCTCTCTGTCTCTCTCTTTCTTTCTTTGAGACAAGGTCTCACTATGTTGCCCAGCCTGGTCTCAAACTCCTGGGCTCAAGCAATCCTCCAACCTTGACCATCCAAATTGCTGGGATTACAAACGAGCCACTACACCTGGCTCAAAAACAAAATTTTAAAGTAGATCCCTCTAGGTTGTGGAATGGTGGGTGAAGTTTATTTTTAAAATTGCAACGTACTTTCTAAGTTTTTGAAAATGAACTTAATTACTTTCTAAATATTTAAGCAAAAATTTTTATGACTATCTGTTGTGAGGTATATACACCAAGAAAAAAAAAATCAACTGTTTCCACTTAAGAGTCCAGTTCTTTTATTACTGCCTTTAAATCCCATTCCTTAAAATTCCTCTAGAGGGAAAAAACATCCTTATCGCAAGCAGCAGTGAAGCCAGTGCCAGGGAGCCCATCTTCCTGTGAATCCTACACACCATCAGGCTGACACACGATTCCAAAGGCATACCTAACTCTTTTTTTGATTACATTTTATTTTTTTATTTTTTATTTTTTTTTCAAATTGAATCTTATTTTTTTTATTTATTTATTTTTCCCATTTATTTTCTTGCATTTTAGGTTTTGGGGTACATGTGAAGGACATGCAAGATTGTTGCATAGGTACACACGTGGCAGTGTGATTTGCTGAACTCCTCTCCATTTGGCCCTAAATCATTCCTTCATTCAAGAGGCCTTTAATAAACACCCACATGGTAGGCTCTGTGCTGGGAGTGAAGGCAAAGAAGAAAGGGTCTCATTCGTTCTCAAGTGCTCACCACTGTCAAACCCACAAGGATAACACAATTATACAATTATGCTTGCAGTACAGTGGGATAAAGGTCAAGGCGTCAGCGCCAGGCTCTGTGAGGGTCTTCAAGAATGAACCTAATCTGGTCTAGGGCTGAGGGGGTGGTGCAGTCAGGGAGGTCTTCCCTGAGCCTTGAAGAATGAGGAGGAGTCACCAAAGTAACGAAGAAGCTTTTTGTGTGCTATTGTCTGAATGCTGTGATCCTCCAGAATGCTGATGTGGAAGCCCTATTCCCAATGAGATGGCAGTAGGAGACAGAGTCTTCGGGAGATACTTGGGTCATGAGAGTGACCATGAAAGGCATTAGTGTCCTTAAAGAACAGACAGTACAGAGATGGTCTCTCTCTGCATTGTGAGGATACAGAAGACAGTTACCTGCAAACTGAGGAAGAGAGCTATCACCAAGCACTCAATCATGCTGGCACCCTGACTTTGGACTTCCAGCCTCCTGAATTGTGAGAATTAAACGTCCATTGTTTAAGCCACCCAGTCCTTGGTATTTTTGTTACAGCAGCCCAAAATGAGAGTGTACAAAGGCATAAAAGACAGCAAAGTGCGTTGAGAGAAACATACACAGGTAATGAGGGGAGAAGAGATTTTCTCACCCATCATTAGGTTTTATGCCTGAGACCGCTGTAGCAAGAGAGAGATTAACAAGAGAAAAGCATACAAATGTATTTAATGTAAGTTTTAGGTGACATAGGAACCTTCATAAGAAAATTAATACCCAGAAACAGGTAAATTCATGTATTTTTATGCTAGGATTGATGAAGTGTGGACAGCCAAGGAAAAGTATGACTGGAAAAGGGGGTATGATCTAATGGTAATAAGGTGGAGAGAACTGAGCAAGGCCTGTTTGTTCAGATTCTTCTCTGTGTGCCGGAGTCCTCAAAGATGAGGGCATTCCTTTCCTCCATCCTGTACTTATAGGATGAGCACCTCTCACTGGATGGTCTTATACAGAGGAAGGTCAAAGAATTCTTTTATGGCCTGCTTCAGGGAAGAAGAGTGGGAAGCTACAAAGTGACCTTCCTGCTTCAGTTGTTTCCTCTAATGCAAACATTTGGGGCAGTGTGTCCTCAAACCCGTCAACAGCAGAGTGAAAATTGGAGTGTCTAGAACAGGGGTTCTCAATCTTTAGTGTAGAACTTGTTAAAAACACAGAATCATGGGAACTGCCCCCTTCCCCAAGAGTCTCATTTGTTTTGGAATTCAGCTGTCATCTTCACTTTTAATAACATGTTGGCTGTAATGGAGGTCACTGCTACACCAGACTTTGAGAAACAGTGGTTTAGAGATAAAGGATTGAGGGCCATGGTGGATTAGAAAAGACCTTCAACCCACACTAAGGACTTAGAGTATTATTTTGAAGACAATGAAAAATCTTTAGTGGGCTTTAAGCAGGTGGGTGATATAATCATATCTGAACTGTTAAAAGACCACTTTATAGCAGAATGAAAAACGAAGTGGAAGCAGCTAAAATTAAAGCTAAGGGGAACCATTAGGAAGTAATTGCCATCGCAATCTCCAGGCACCTAAAAGAACAAACCAAGGTAAAAGATGGATCTGGAAATTTTGAGAAAATAGAAATTGGCAGCAATTGGTGGTCCACTGATTGTAGGAAATGAGAGAGGAGGAACCAAGCCAGGTTTTTGTGGTTGGGTGACTGACTGAATAGAGACTTCAATCATTTAGATTCGGGTGGTGGGTGTGTGGAGGAAAGTAGTGCTGTTTAGGGGATACTGAATTTGACACGCCTGTGGAGCATCCAGGTGGAAATGTTTTTCTCACTAGAGGGTGAACCCCTCATGGGTAAGTTCTGTCTATCCATATGCAGCACCAGAACCTAGTAAAACGCCAGAATGAATGAACCAACCAATCCATCAATGGATCGGATACTATTGGCCCCATTTTGCAAGGGATTATGCTGAAACCCAAGAGACAGAGTAAGTGAGGGGCCACAAGTTAGCGATAGCTCTGGAACTCGAACCCAGGACAGCTGACTATCGCAGTGACCGCGGGATCTGCGCGGGGCCCTCCCCCGCCGCGCCGGCCAGGCCCGCACCCCTACCCTCAAGCCGCGCCGCCGCCCGCACCCACAACCCCAGACGCTCGGGTCCCCGCGGCTCCCGGCCCAGCGCGGCTCCGGAGGCTCCGCCCAGCGCCCAGGGCCCCCAACCCCACTCCCACCCCGCTCGCACGCCCGGTTCTAGCTCCCCGCTATCCGCTCCCCGCCTGAGAGCCGCTGCACTCACCACGGCTGGTCCCGCTCGCAGCTCTGCCTTTCCTGTGTGCTCCCTCCAGATTCCCCGGCTGGTTCAAGGGAAACCGCTACCGCCGCCCTCGCGTTCCGCCGCGGGGCTGAGAGCGCGCGCGAGCCGGGCCGGGGGCGGGAACCGGCTCGCCTGCCCAGGGGCGGTGGGGGTGGCTGGGCCCGCCGCCTGGGGCTGCCTTTCCCCGCGATCCCTCGTTTATTGGCTCACCCATCCTTTCATCCATCTATCCTTTGCGTTATCATATTTGATGGGAAGCCTGCCAAGGTAACACTGTTTTAGCACCTGGAACTAAATCGGAAAATAAATTAACTAAATGAACAAGGCCATTGAAGATGGTGCTCCGTGCCACGAAGAAAATGAAACCGGGTGATGGAAGGCAGGGCGGGCGGGGGGAGAACTGCGTGGAATTAGGCGGCCTGTGCTAGGCCTTCTGAGTGAGGGGCCGTTGGTCTGAGACCTGAATGTCAAGAAGGAGCACCTGAACCGAAGATCCAAGAGGGAGACAGCCTGGAGAGGGAAGGGCCTGTGCAAAAGCTCAGAAGCGAGGCAGGGAGAGCAAAGGAGAAAGGCCAAGCGAGGAAGCTGGAGAGGTGCAGACAGGCCGCGGCGGCCAGGAGTTTGGACATGACATTACACAGAACCAGAAGGCATTGAGGGGGTTCATTCAGGGGCTGCTGGGGCTGGTTTCCATTTCACACATCTCTCTGGCCACAGCGCCTGAATGGATTCTAGAGAGCAAGACAGCAACGGAGAAGCCAGGCCAATCCCAACCTCCAGTTTACACTCAGTACTCGCCCCCCAAATTGGCGTGGGGACCAAGCCAGGTCCTTCTTCCTTCCAGCATTCGACCAGGCAAGGTCTCACTCTGTCACCCAGGCTAGAGTACCGTGGCCTAATCTCGGCTCATTGCAACCCCTGCTTCCCAGGTTCAAGTGATTCTCGTGCCTCAACCTCCCAAGCAATTGGGATTACAGGCGCGCGCCACTAGGCCCGGCTAAATTTTTTTGTATTTTTAGTAGAGACGGGGTTTCGCCATGTTGGTCAGGCTGGTCTCGAACTCCTGACCTCAAATGATCCACCCGCCTCAGCCTCCCAAAGTGCTGGGATTACAGGCGTGAACCATCACACCCGGCCAGTCAACCAACATTTGAGTGTGCGTTCCGCAACAGGCACTGGGGGTGTGCTCAGATACAGTGCCCTTCATGGTTCCTGCCCCATGGAGCTTGCTACCTAGTCTGTGCATTTTCTACGTGTAGACATGCATCCAACCTATGTCTCCCTAGGTGAATACTTCAAAAAAAAAAAAAAATTCGAACATTCAGTGAGGTTATAGTGGAGTAAACATATTCCTTATGCCAGGTACACCAATAATCCTCATTGGGCCACACTATTTAGTAGCAGGAACTTTCTAGCCCTCTCTCCTGAGTTTCCACCTGTAAACTAGGGGACTGAGAACATTATCATTTTATGTGTGTAAGGCCATTTGTGAAGTCCCACACTTAGCCCCAGTACAAACCTCCAGTGTCCCATTCCTCCTCTCTGCCCATCTTAATCACATCCTTCCTGCAGAGCTCACTTTCATGCAGCCTTTCCTGATAGCCATGCTCTTGTTGACCTGCCCCTTTCTTGAATGATTGTAATATTTTTAGACTGCCTCACTTATTTCTGCTATGCATCATGTATTTTTATCAGAAGAATGGAAAGATAGGAGATAAAGGGAATTTGAATACACACCTGCAGGTAGATGTGTAGGCTGGAATTTTGGAGAGCTATACCAATTCTACTGTCTTCCAAATCCCGTTTTACTAGGATGCATACAGACTCCAGAATAATCTGGCTCAAGCTCTAGCCATTCCTGAATGGGTTCCTGCAACCCAAAAGAAACCTGATACTCTGACTTAGGCATCCTCAAGAACTTCTGTTAGGCTGGGCGCAGTGGCTTAAGCCTGTAATCCCAGCACTTTGGGAGGCTGAGGCAGGTAGATCATCTGAGGTCAGGAGTTCAAGACCAGCCTGGCCAGCATGGTGAAACCCTGTCTCTACTAATAATACAAAAATTAGCCAGGTGTGGTGGCAGCTGCCTGTAATCCCAGCTACTTGGGAAGCTGAGACAGGAGAATTGCTTGAACCTGGGAGGCGGAGGTTGCACTGAGCAAAGACCGTGCCATTGCACTCCAGCCTGAGCAAGAAAAGCAAAACTCTGTCTCAAAAAAAAAAAAAGAACAGTTAGTCAAGGACTGACATGAGTTCCATCTCATAGTCAGTCCTGGAGAGTTCCTCTGCTAATCCATGTTGAGGGTCTACGACGCCAGAGAAGACTCAGGTCTGACAACCTGGTCCTTAGATGCCTGTAACAGCACCTCAGGCAAAGTCCCTGAGACTCAATGGCACATTCATGCCACAGAGAAGACCAAAGACAGATCCAAATGTGCACAGCCAGAGAGAAGGGCTTGGCCTATGTACTTCCTTTTCCGTGTTCTTTGTTCACTATCGCTAACAGCTGAGTGAGGTTCCCAAGGAGGAGAAAAGTCATCCCTAGCAGCTACTTGGAATTTGCCTTGGTCTTCAGCTCTGCCTGGGATCTTCAGAGAAGAACATTTTGCACTGTCAAAGACAGGGACTTGTGTCTCTTTTCACATCTAACACATTGTCACATATAATACTACACTTTTTGCATATCGAAATAAGCAACACATTGAAGTATGGGCCCCAGTTGCTTATACGATGAATCTACGTTCCCTTTAGAGCACTGAAGAAATGTACTGACTGACATCCAGTAACTAAGAAATGGAAGAGTCTTACTATATCTCAAGATCTCTAGCATTTTCCAAATACGGTGGCAGACCATCCCAGTAGCTTCTCATGTGTCCAGAGCCAATCCTGAGGTAACATAACATTCTTTTGGCCAGAATTTGTTTTGTTTGTTTTTAATTTTTTTTTTTTTTTTGAGACAGAGTCTCACTCTGTTGCCCAGGCTGGAGTGCAGTGGCCCAATCTCAGCTCACTTCAAACTCTGCCTCCCAGGTTCAAGCAATTCTCCTGCCTCAGCCTCCCGAGTAGCTGGGATTGCAGGTGCGGGCCACCACGCCCAGCTAAATTTTGTATTTTTAGCATAGATGGAGTTTCACTGTGTTGGCCAGGCTGGTGTCAAACTCCTGACCTCAGGTGATCTGCCCGTCTCAGCCTTCCAAAGTGCTGGGATTACAGTCTTAAGCCACCGTGCCTGGCCTTGGCTCAGAATCTGTTATTAAGGATGTGAGAGGGAAATGACTTTGGCCTAGAAATAGGGTGAGAAGAAACTAAGACAGGAGTGCCATGGTCATTCAACAAGAAAGAGATTTTCACTCTCCAATCAGATTGCTTCCTACTGTGGAAGAATGTTCAAGAACATGAGACAAGAGAGAAAGAATCGAGGTTTAAGGTAGTCCCACATTTTAATTTTTTGCTCATTGACAAGATACATAGAGATATGTAATTTTTTATATGTGTATAAAAAATTCTCATACTTGCAACCTCCCTCTCAGTTGCTACATCAACTACATATAGCTAGAACAGCAATGATGGCATGCTAAATTGCTGCCAATTGATTACCTAGAAAGCAGGGACTGTGTGGCTCTCACTTCTCAGTTACCCCTCCCTGCCTTTGCCACTTCCCTGAAGCCCCTGAAATTGGTCAGCTTCACTCAACCTGGTGGTATAATAAAATCCATTGCAGGGATAGGATTTGGAGTGGTTGGTGAACCCACTGCTCTAGGGTCTGAAGCTTACAGGTGCAAAACAAAAAGGAAGGAAGACAGGTGGTATAAATAAACCAAAGGTAAATGGAGCCTCCTTCACCATTAATTCTTAGCTTCATTCGTAACTATTATGTTGTATTATTAAAATGTATTGTGCGTTTTATCTCTTTTTTTTTTTTTTTTGAGATGGAGTTTCGCTCTTTTTACCCAGGCTGGAGTGCAATGGCACGATCTCGGCTCACCGCAACCTCTGCCTCCCGGGTTCAGGCAATTCTCCTGCCCCAGCCTCCTGAGTCGCTGGGATTACAGGCACGCGCCACCATGCCCAGCTAATTTTTTTGCATTTTTAGTAGAGACGGGGTTTCACCATGTTGACCAGGATGGTCTCGATCTCTTGACCTCGTGATCCACCCGCCTCGGCCTCCCACAGTGCTGGGATTACAGGCTTGAGCCACCGCGCCCGGCAGGCGTTTTATCTCCTTACCCTATATTCATTGCCCCCATTCTTCCTTCCTAATAGGAGCTAAATTCTGTTCAGACATCTACTGTTCACCTTCCAGCCCGTTTGCCTGTAACTACATAGCAGGTGACTAGATAACCCCATTCCCCATTGCCAGGGGTTGGTTTACACTCACTTTAGGGAATCACAGTCATTCCTCTTCCATCTCCAGTGACTACATTAGGAATAGATCATGTTGCTCGATTTAGAACAGTCTTAAAAGGAAGTCTGCTGAGAGATCTGTAGGAATGGTTTCCTTCTTCTTAAAAGGGAAATTTCCATTCAAGAAAGAAATGGCAATCAACATTAAAAACATTAGGCTAGGTGAGCTGGGCGCGGTGGTTCACACCTGTAATCCCAGCACTTTGGGAGACCGAGGCAGGTAGATCACCTGAGGTCAGGAGTTCGAGGCCAGCTGGCCAACATGGTGAAACCTTATCTCTACTAAAAATGGAAAATTAGCCGGGTGTGATGGTATCTGCTTGTAATCACAGTCACCTGGGAGGCTGAGGCAGGAGAATCTCTGCAACCCAGGAGGCAGAGGCTGCAATAAGCCAAGGTCACGCCACTGCACTCCAGCCTGGGTGATAGAGTGAGACTCTATCTTAAAAAAAGAAAAAGAAAAAGCCATTATGGTAGGCGAAATAGGCCAGTCACAAAAGACCACATAGTGTATGACTCCCCTTACATGAAACCACCAGAAGTGGAAGATGCATGAAAATGAACATGGATTAGAGGCTGCCTAGGACAACAGCTGTAGGGAGGTTGGGGTGAAGTGGGAAATGACTGCTAATGGGTATGGAATTTGTTTTTAGGGTAATGCAAATGTTCTAAAAATTGATTTTGGTGGTGGTAGGACAATTCTATGAATATACTAAAAATGAGTGAAACATAAATTTTAAGTGGGAAAATTGTATGGTATGTGAATTATATCTCAATAAAGCAATTGTTTTAAAAAAGAGAGATGGTTGCACTTTTCTCCTGTAGGATCATATATGTGTACACAATGCCTGAACTGCTGTAGTCACTCTTCATCCATGAAGGGAGCCAGCCCCGGGGCAAAGCCAACTCACAGAGACTGTCACAGGGAAAAGATAAAGGGCCCAGGTCCTCAATGACATCACGGAACCAAATGGTTGTACTATGTCTGGAGTTTGCCCAAACCTCTGGGACATCCTATTATGTGAAATAATAAATTCCCTTATTGTTTAGGCTAGAGTCAGGTTTTCTGTTCTCTGGAGCCATGAGCACCAACTTGATAAACTGCAAGCTATAGGCTATATTGGTAGATAAGAAAAACAATGAGGACAGTGTTTTGTTTTGTTTTGTTTGTTTTGTTTTGTTTTGTTTTGTTTTTGAGATGGAGTCTCACTCTGTTGCCCAGGCTGGAGTGCAGTGGGACAATCTCGGCTCACTGCAACCTCCGTGTCCCAGGTTGAAGCCATTCTCCTGCCTCAGCCTCCTGAGTAGCTGGGACTACAGGTGCGTGCCAACGTGCCCAGCTAATTTTTGTATTTTTAGTAGAGACGGGGTTTTACCATATTGGCCAGACTGGTTTCAAACTCTTGACCTCATGATTCACCCACCTCAACCTCCCAAAGTGTTGGGATTATAGGCGTGAGGCACCACACCTGGCCAATGGCAAGGTCTTAAGGGTGAAAATCAATGACAGAAGAAAGCAAGCTGACATTAACGGGATGCTTAACCTTTTGTTTTTCCTAAAATCATCCTCCAGTCATTTCCCTGGACCTTGGGCCTGTGCTATGCTCTTTTTCTATAGATTCACTAACACTAAAATAGAGTTAAAAGGTCAAAAAAATGATATAGTGTTCTTATCACCATTAGTAACCTTATATGTAGCATCTCCAGTGAAATCTGCTTGTGGGAATAGATGCTCCCAGAGTCAGTACTTTGATCCTGGAAAATTAAGTACAAATTCTTTTAACACTTATCTTGGTTTATTTGCTCATGTTTTTGTATACAGACACTTCTTTAGACTAAGTTGTTTCCCCTAAGGAAAAAAATATGAAATGGTGTTCTTGTGGTATTTATGCTTAAAATCCTTTCCTTATTATGACCTTTAATATCCACTGAATCTACCGCTACCAGATTGGAAACATGTAAATGAGGCCTTTCAAGAAACCAACAGGTTCCTAGGAGACAGAATATTTTTCACATTATTGCATGAGATTTTATAAGAACCCTCTGTGCTGCCATTGTCACCCGTGATCTATACGGGCCCTGCCTTTTCCTGATGTGACTCCTCTTGTCAATGTGTCTGCTTGTCATCTTTTGCCACTTATTCCTCCTGACTCCAGCTAGGCCCTGGTCGGCACTTCCCAGCTGCCTGTTTAATATAACAGTGAGTAGGAACAAAGGTAGGGCACACATTGATTGTAACAAGCCAGGTCTCCAATATTGTTTTGTAAATTTTAGTCTCCAAGAGTAACCCAAATTCTATGTACCCTGGAATAAGAAAAGGGAAATTCTACCTGGAATGATTTTGTTTTTTACTTTGGTAAGTTATTTTTTTCATTTCCAGGAGCATTGAGTCCAGCAGTTTTTTTGTTTGTTTGTTTCTTGGGGAGGGAACCAAATTTCAAACAAAATAGTAATTATGGTAGTGTCATCCTAACAAATTACCATATAATAAAAACTTTGAATTTTCTTGTTCTTTTAACTATGAATTGCTCTAAGTATAGGGCACATTCAGGAAAAGGCAGGGCCCATGGAAATAGCTCTAAGTATAGGAGAACAGGTACTCACCATCATTATAAGACTTTTTTGGCATTTTGGTTCTGGCAAAATAGTAGACCTAAAAAGTCTCCCTATTCCAATACCTAGAAATTCTGGGTAAAACGTAACAAGAGAATTCATAGTGCATAACTGAACTTGCCATAAAGAAAGCTTCATCCCATGGGGCCAGAAAACAAGCAGGACCTGAAAGCTAAAATGGAAATACATGAGCTGATGATATGATTGCCTCACTTGAAAGTTCCAGCTCAACAATCTAGGAGCTATGTCTCGGCACCCGCAGAGACAGAAGACATGAGAACTTGGGTCCTCTAAAGTCAGAGAGCTGGAAGTAAAACCTCTGACTACATCAATGGCGGGGAGGGGGAATCTACTCACCAACGCAGGAAGATGACAAGGAAGCTGTGTGTCCCGGCCCAAGCTCTAGGTAGAAAAAGACTTTCCTAATAAGTGATAACACCAAATCTGTGCCTAGATTGGGTTTCCTGACTTGAATACACGTTATCTCAGTGGTACAGATGTCTCAAAACTGGGAAAGTTAACATAAAAATTGGTCCCTGACTGATAATAGCTTTGAGTGTCTGACAGAAGAAAACATAAACGTCTCTGGGGGAATGCTCCCACACCAGATCAAAAAGGATTCTCATATTTTTTTTAAAGACTTTCTAAAGATGTCACAATTTTTAAAAATCACAAAATACATAAAAAGAAGAAAGATTTACTTTGAGTGACTGAAGCAAAAAAAAAAAAAAAAAAAAAAAAAAAAAAAAAAAAAAAAAAAAAAAAAAAAAAAAAAAAAAAAAAACCCATAGGAGAATTAGAACCCCACAAACTTAAAATAATTGAATTATAGTTTGTAATAAAGTAGTTCAAAATGATCAAAATCATTACTAAAGATATACAAATTGAAACCTTAAGAAGAATACAAGGCACAAAGGAAAACAAAATAGCAAATTTTTAAAAGAACTCAGTATAATATTCAGAAATTTTTTAAATGCATAGTTGTTAAAATGAAAAATTCAGTGACAAGTTAAACAGGAAATTAAAAGCAGCAGTTGAGAAAATTATTGAACTAGAAGGCAGAAGTCAGAATATTCACCAAATACAGCAATAAGAGAAAAAAGAGAGGCAAAATATAAATAAGAGTTAAGATGCTGGAAGACAGAATGAGATCCAATAGATGTGGAATAGGAGCTCCAGAATGAGAGGGTAGAGAGATGGGAAGAGGCAGTATTCAAAATATAACAGCAGGCTGGGTGTGGTGACTCATCCCTGTAATCCCAGCACTTTGGGAAGCTGAGGTGGGCAGGTCACTTGAGGTCAGGAATTTGAGACCAGCCTGGCCAAACATAGTGAAACCCCATTGTTACTAAAAAAAATACAAAAATTAGCTGGGCACAGTGGCAGGCGCTTGTGATCCCACATACTCAGGAGGCTGAGGCAGGAGAATCCCTTGAACCCGGGAGGCGGACGTTGCAGTGAGCTGAGATCAGGCCTCTGTACTCCAGCCTGGGTGACAGAGCAAGACTCTGTCTCAAACAAACAAACAAGCAAAAACAGCAGACACATCAGACTGAAGCTGCAGAACGTTAAACGCAAATTTTACAGGGAAGCAAAGGGAATTAAATGAAAACATAGAAATGCATGTGATCTTACAAAAGGGAAACACGAGTGGATGTTGCAGTTCTTGGTTCTGCCACTTGCTGCTGGGCTATGGCTGTGATTCTGACTTGCCCCTCTGTAATTCATTTCATGTCTCCTCACTTCAGGCCAGCCCTCAGCTGGCTAGGCTTTTTGTTTTTTGTTTTAGTAGAGATGAGATTTCACCATGTTGGCCAGATCAGTCTTGAACTCCTGGCCTCAAGTGATCCGCCTCCTTGGCCTCCCTCAAGTTATTCCCCCATCACAGCCTCCCAAAGTGTTGGGATTACAGGCGTGAGAGCCACTGCACCTGGCCTCGAGCTAGGCTTTTTGGTTTGGTTTGCAGGGGGTAGTGGGGATCTGATCTTCATTCCTGGAGAATTGAGTTCTGGGTCCTGCCTGGTTGGAAATGCAGTCATCTTTCCTTAACACTTGCACTAGACATGGCAATAAAAAGAGGTGCCCAGAGTGTCCCTCTGGGTTTCATGCATTCACCTCCCTGCCCTCATTACACAGCAGCAACTTTATTTCCGCTTGAAAATTGTGGCAAAGTATTCCCGATGTGAAAAAATCTTTTGCTTAGGGCCTCTGGTGACTTGCTTCCCTTCCCACTTTAGCAGGCTTAACTGTAAACTGAGTAGGTAGGACTGAGCCAGCTTAGCAAAGAATGTAAAATCTCTGGCTTGGTGTGCAGACTCCCCTAGCTAAGCTCCAGATCCTACTCATTTTCTTGCTGTGGATGCTCCCAGCATCACATAGTAGTAGAACCAGGTGTTTCTATCTCCCAACCTCCTTAGAAATATAAAAAGCAAAAGGGACAAGATTCCATTCCTGGCGGACTTTCGGCAGCATGACCAGCTGTGCCCAATCCAAGAACATCTCAAAATGAAACAATAAGAATTTAAAGGATCATGCCATATGCACTCTCTTCCTCCTCCTCCCACTTTACTGCCTTTACTGTAAGTTTTTCTCAATAAACCTTCCTTTACATTTCAGTAGTATTTGTATCATACAAGGTGTGTATGTGTCTGTATGTGTGTGTGCAGATGTGTGCATGCTCACCCATGCCCCTTGCACATTGCTAGCTGTCTCAGCCTGGGTTCCTCAGTAAGTGGAATTTGCAGGTTAGGGCTCATGTGTTGTTACTTTATTAAGACATCTAATTCCAAATGGGATGATGAGAAGCAAGGGGAGTGCAAAGACAGGACAGCGAAAATCAAGATGTGGTACTGAGCTGACCACTGTTAAGTGTGACCAATTGCTTCATTCAAAGCAACAATCCTCCAAAAATCCATGTAAAGAGAGTCTCAAGAACCATTCCATAGTGGAGAGGCAGGTGGAAGGTTTATCCACCAGCTCTTGCCTCCCGCTGGTCAAAGATTTGCCCTACAGTGTGTTAACAACCTACGCGTTCAGGAAGCTCAGGTGTGGGTGCTGAGCAGGGCTTCACAGCTGTGCCAACAAGGATGACCAGGGAGAGGAGGCAAGAGGCTTGGGTACCATCTGACAGTGCTGCTTTAAAGTCAGCCAGAGCACATGCAAAGCTGGTCACCACAGTGACCGCTAGACAAGAGGTAAGTGGGACCATTAGTCATGAATGAATGCATGTATTGGACACACTGACTAAAAACCCTGTTGTGTGCTTGTAACGACTAGCTGCTAGTCTAAGCTTCAAATTCTGCAGGAAAATTCTGCAGGACTGTTCGTCTCTTGCTGCTAGAATTCCTTTATTGGGTATTAAGTTTTCTATACAACAGGGACATGGAACAAAAATTGTGGACAGAGGTCATTGAGTATTTGTGAGGTGTTCCATCTTCAATTCTACTGCTTAGTTCCCTGACTCATGTACTCTGGCTAAAGGAAGAACTGCATCATATATTGAGCTGGTTCAAAGAATATTCTTAATCTTACAGGCAGCACTTTATATTGAAAGCATTTATTTAACTGGAGGCATGAGTGAAGTATAATAGGTCATTCTACTATTCTGTAAGGCCAGCTGCTTCTGGGTGTTGGGCATCACACAGTAAGACCTGTGATTCTCATCTGCTATAACCCATTATTTAACATGGGGTCCTTGGTTAGAAGCAATGTTGTGCAAGAAACTACAATTATTTATAAGACCTCCAGTAAGTCCTCAGATGGTGACTCTGGCAAAGCATGACCAAAACCATGTCATGAATGTGAATCCTTCATGGGGTCTTCCTGTATGTTCATCTGCCCATGGACACCGGAAGCATGATTAAATCTAAAGGACAAAATCAGATCATACTGGATTGGCAGCGGAGCTTTCTCAGGCTCTGAGCTCACTGAAACCTGGTAGGTTTTCATTCACCTCTCAAATGGGTGCTGGAGCACACACAAATCTTCTATTTGTTGCCTCGAGAACATGTGCCTTCTAGAAGGTGCAGTGCACAGCACCCTTCCTTTATTATGATGCATTGATGCAGTGGATTAGCTAACGTGAGGTCTTTTGGGTTGGTCTGGTAGTAAAAGTCCCCTGTCCTCAGGAAATATCACTGTTTATTCCTTCACAATTTTTTGTTTTTATTTTGGAGATGGAGTCTCACTCTGTCACCCAGGCTGGAGTGCAATGGCACTGGCGTGATCTTGGCTCACTGCAACCTCTGCCTCCCAGGTTCAAGTGATTCTCCTGCCTCAGCCTCCCCAGTAGCTAGGATTACAGGGGAAGGCCACCACGTCCAGCTAATTTTTGTATTTTTTTAGTAGAGACAGCGTTTCCCCATGTTGGCCAGGCTGGTCTTGAACCCCTGACCTCAAGTGATCTGCCCAACTTGGCCTCCCGAAGTGCTGGGACTACAGGAGTTAGTCACTGTGCCCAGCCTATTCCTTCACTGTTAAATGGTTAGCCATTAAGATTTTAACTTAAAAAATTTAAATAATTGATGCTATTTATTATAACCTTAGGGTTAGCTTTTAAAACTAGAATTAATGAATCAGAGGAAATATATTTGAGGTTCCAGATGCATTTTTCCAAATTTTTTAATTAAAAGCTTATAAACAATTATGTTCCCATTATCTTCATAGAAATAGTGCCTCTCATAGCACCCTTGCCATCAATAAGTATTTTTCCCCAATGACTACTTATTTAATTGCTAGTATTTCATTTTTTCAGTTAAAATTTGATTATAAATAAAACTATTTTTTCATCTATATAGCCATTTTTATTTCCTCTTCCACAAAAATCTGCATGTCTTTTACTTGTATTTTTATTCCATTTTCCCAACTTGTTTTTTATGTCTATTTTTATTTTTAAAATTCTATAAATTTAACTAAATGACCAAAGGATGAATCATTTTAGAAAGATGATCTACTAACTGGATTCTATTAATGTTTTAATAATTTTCTTGTCAGTTTGATACATGCTCTTTATGTAGTAAGGATGGTAATCCTTTGACTTATTTGTTGCAAATATTTGGTACCTGGTTTACGATATGTTTTGAAATAAAAATAGAGGAAAAAAACCTCTTGAATTTTATGTAGGTAAATCTGTCACACTCTTGGAGAGTCCTCTATATCTAGTGATTGAAAATTTACTTATATTTCCTTGGAGTTTTCTATGGTTTCATTTTTTATATTAATCTCTTAAAATTCACATATAATTATTGTTCTGTATCAAAATGTACCCAAATCTGAAGCCATTTCATTCACTTATCACCTAACTCCTTCTCATCTTCCTCCTCTCAGCCGAAAAGCCACTTTACCTGTGAGACCCTCCCTGAGCCATCTGTCTAAATTAGGTCCCGTCTGTTGCACTCTTTAATAGATTCCTTATCCTGTATGGCATTCATAATAATCTGTAATTATACATTTAGTTCTTTAATTGTTTAATGCCCCCATATACTGTATTCTAAATTCTATGAGAGCAGAGACAGTATTATCCTTTCCTACAGAATATTCCTATCTTCATTTATACAGTGTCTGGCATAAAATAAATAAGGGTTGAATGATTGAATGAGCCATGAACTTCCTCTGCTTTCTACTCTCCCACATACAAAATGACATTTGTCTTTGTTCAAGCTTAATAATACAACCATTTTCCTCCACTGCAGACTCAGAGCGCTTGTGTTCACTCCTCCCTTCCACGGCTCATCTATCCACCTGTGCTCGGGATTGCACCCCTGTCTTCCTGTTCCCGAGAAATCTGCCTCATCAGTCCTTTGCGCCCTCTGGTATATTCTCCCTCCATCTCCACTGCCTTTTCCTCTCAGCATATAAACCTACTGAAAATCTTCCCACTCTAACACAGAAATATGCCAAAATCTACCCTTTCTTCTCCTTGCATTCCCATTACAATTTTTAAAATAAATCTTATTGGCATAACACTTACATGCAATGAATGCACCTATTTTTAGTGTCCAGATTGATGACTTTTGAGAAATGCATATATTCCTCTACTGAGCACAATGAAGATACAGAACATTTCCATTGTCACCCAAGTGTTTTCCTACCTTTTTCCAGTCAATCCCATCATTCCCTCAATCCACCCCAGCACCAGCCAATCACTAATCTACTTTCTGCCACTGTATGTCAATTTGTATCTTTTAGAGTTTTAAATAAATGGAATTGTACAGTATGGAGCCTTTTGTTTATGGCTTTTCTCTCAACACAGTTTTTTTCTTCTTTTAAAGATTTATCCATTGCATGCATCAGTGGTTTGCTCTTACTGATGAATAGTAGCCCACTGCATGGGTTTACTGCAATTTTTCTTCATTTATTCACCTGTTTACAGACATTTAGGTTGTTTCAGTCTTTTTGCCATTATGAATAAAGGTGCATTCAACATTTGTAAACAAGTCTTTGTGTGATATATGTTTAGGTTTTTATTTATTTTGGGTAAATACATAGGAAAGTGATGGCTGGGTTTTATGGTAAGTTTGTTTAACTTTTAAAAACTGTCAAACTACTTTCCAAACTGGTTGCACCACTTTACATTCCTAGAAGCAGCATATGTGAGGTCTAATGGCTCCGCATCCTCACCACCACTTGGCATATTAGTTTTAAAATTGAAAACATCCTAACATATCTAATCATCTGTAGAAGACACTGATAAAGCATCTGTTGAAATGTTTTGCCCATTAAAAAAATTATGTGATCTTCAAATCAACGAAATAAAGCAAGAAGGCAAGATTAGAGAAAAAAGAGTGAAAAGAAATGCACAAAGCTTCCAAGAAATATGGGACTATGCAAAAAGATCAAATCTACATTTGACTGGTGTGCCTGAAAGTGATGGGGAGAAGGGAACCAAATTGGAAAACACTCTTCAGGATATTATCCAGGAGAACTTCCCCAACCTAGCAAGGCAGGCCAACATTCAAATTCAGGAAATACAGAGAACACCACAAAGATATTCCTCGAGAAGAGCAACCCCAAGACATATAATTATCAGATTCATCAAGGTTGAAATGAAGGAAAAAATGTTAAGCGCCGCCAGAGAGATAGGTCGGGTTACCCACAGAAGGAAGCCCATCAGACTAACAGTGGACCTTTCGGCAGAAACCCTACAAGCCAGAAGAGAGTGGGGGCCAATATTCAACATTCTTAAAGAAAAGAATTTTCAACCCAGAATTTCATATCCAGCCAAAGTAAGCTTCATAAGTGAAGGAGAAATAAAATCCTTTACAGATAAGCAAATGCTGAGAGATTTCGTCACCACCAGGCCTGCCTTACAAGAGCTCCTGAAGGAAGCACTAAATATGGAAAGGAACAACCAGTACCAGCCACTGCGAAAACATACCAAATTGTAAAGACCATTGACACTATGAAGAAACTGCATCAACTAATAGGCAAAAGATCCAGCTAACATCATAATGACAAGATCAAAACCACATATAACAATGTTAACCTTAAATGTAAACAGGCTAACTGCCCCATTTAAAAGACACAGACTGGCAAATTGGATAAACAGTCAAGACCCATCAGTGTGCTATATTCAGGAGACTCATCTCACATGCAAAGACACACATAGGCTCAAAATAAAGGGATGGAGAAAAATTTACCAAGAAAATGGAAAGCAAAAAAAAGCAGGGGTTGCAATCCTAGTTTCTGACAAAACAGATTTTAAACCAATGAAGATCAAAAAAAGACAGAGCATTACATAATTATAAACNAAAAAAAAAAAAAGAAAGAAAAGAAAGAAAAGAAAAGAAAAGAAAAAGCAGGGGTGGCAATCCTAGTCTCTGATAAAACAGACTTTAAACCAACAAAGATCAAAAGGGACAAAGAAGGCATTACATAATGGTAAAGGGATCAATGCAACAAGAAGAGCTAACTATCCGAAATATAAATGCACCCAATACAGGAGCACCCAGATGCATGAAACAAGTTCCTAGATACCTACAAAGAGACTTAGACTCCCACACAAAATAGTGGGAAACTTTAACACCCCACTGTCAGTATTAGACAGATTGATGAGATAGATAATTAACAAGGATATCCAGGACTTGAATTCAGCTTTGCACCAAGCAGAACTAAGGGACATCTAAAAAACTCTCCATCCCAAATCAACAAAGTATATGCTTTTCTCAGCACCACATCACACTTATTCTAAATTTGACCACATAATTAGAAGTAAAACACTCCTTAGCAAATGCAAAAGAACAGAAATAACAGTCTTTCAGACCACAGTGCAATCAAATTAGAACCCAGGATTAAGAAATTTACTCAAAACCGCACAATTACATGGAAATTGAACAACTTGCTCCTGAATGACTACTGGTTAAATAATGAAATGAAGGCAGAAATAAAGATGTTCTTTGAATCCAATGAGAACAAAGACACAACGTACCAGAATCTCTGGGACACATTTAAAGCGGTGTGAAGAGGGAAATTTATAGCACTAAATGCCCACAAGAGAAATGAGGAAAGATCTAAAATCGACACCCTAACATCACAGTGAAAAGAACTAAAGAAGCAAGAGCAAACAAATTGAAAAGCTAGCAGAAGCCAAGAAATAACTACCATCAGAGCAGAAATGAAGGATATAGAGACAGAAAAAAACCTTCAAAAAATCAATGAGGCTGCGAGCGGTGGCTCACGCTTGTAATCCCAGCACTTTGGGAGGCTAAAGTGGGCGGATCACGAGGTCGGGATTTCGACACCAACCTGGTTAACACAGTGAAACTCCATCTCTATTAAAAATACAAAAAATTAGCTGGGCGAGATGGCACGTGCCTGTAGTCCCAGCTACTTGGGAGGCTGAAGCAGGAGAATCACTTGAAACCAGGAGGCAGAGGTTGCAGTGAGCCAAGATCGCACCACTGCACTCCAGCCTGGGCAACAGAGTGAGACTCTGTCTCAAAAAAGAAAAAAATCAATGAACCCAGGAACTTGTTTTTTGAAAAGATCAACAAAATAGATAGATCGCTAGCCAGACTAATAAAGAAGAAAAGAGAGAAGAATCACCTACATGCAATAAAAAATGATAAAGAGGATATCACCACCAATCCCGCAGAAATACAAACTACCATCAGAGAATACTATAAACACCTCTATGCAAATAAACTAGAAAATCTAGAAGAAATGGATAAATTTCTGGACACATACACCCTCCCAAGCCTAAACCAGGAAGAAGTTGAATCCCTGAATAGACCAATAACAAGGTCTGAAATTGAGGCAGCAATTAATAGCCTATCAACCAAAAAAAGTCCAGGGCCATATGGATTCACAGCTGGATTCTACCAGAGGTACAAAGAGGAGCTGGTACCATTCCTTCTGAAACTATTCTAAATGATTAAAAAAAAAGAGGGAAACCTCCCTAACTCATTTTATGAGGCCAGTTATCCTAACACCAAAACCTGGCAGAAACACAACAAAAAGGAAAATTTTAGTCCAATATCCCTGATGAACACTGATGCAAAAATCCTCAATAAAATACTGGCAAACCAAATCCAGCAGCATATCAGAAAGCTTATCCACCACGATCAAGTTGGCTTCGTCCCTGGGATGCAAGGCTGGTTCAACATACACAAATCAATAAACATAATCCATCACATAAACAGAACCAATGACAAAAACCACATGCTTATCTCAATAGATGCAGAAAAGGCCTTCAACAAAATTCAACAGCGCTTTATGCTAAAAACTCTCAATAAACTAGGTATTGATAGAACATGTCTCAAAATAATAACAGCTATTTATGACAAACTCACAGCCAATATCATACTAAATGGGCAAAAACTGGAAGCATTCCCTTTGAAAACTGGCATAAGACAAGGATGTCCTCTCTCACTACTCCTATTCAAAAGAGTATTGGAAGTTCTGGCCAGGGCAATCAGGCAAGAGAAAGAAATAAGGGATATTCAATTAGGAAAAGAGGGTGTTTGCAGATGACATGATTGTATACATAGAAAATCCCGTCTCAGCCCCAAATCTCCTTAAGCTGATAAGCAACTTCAGCAAAGTCTCAGGATATAAAATCAATGTGCAAAAATCACAAGCATCCCTATACACCAATAACAGACAAACAGAGAGCCAAATCATGAGTGAGCTCCCATTCCCAATTGCTACAAAGAGAATAAAATACCTAGGAATACAACTTATAAGGGATGTGAAGGACCTCTTCAAGGAGAACTACAAACCACTGCTCAAGGAAATAAGAGAGAACACAAACAAATGGAAAAACATTCCATGCTCATGGTTAGGAAGAATCAATATTGTGAAAATGGCCATACTGCCCAAAGTAATTTATAGATTCAATGCTATCCCCATCAAGCTACCATTGACTTTCTTCACAGAATTGGAAAAAGCTACTTTAAATTCCATATGAAACCAAAAAAGAGCCCACATAGCCAAGACAATCCTAAGTAGAAAAAAAAAAAAATGCTAGAGGCATCATGCTACCTGACTTCAAACTACACTACAAGCCTGCAGTAACAAAAACAGCATGGTACTGGTACTGGTACAAAAACAGAAATATAGACCAATAGAACAGAACAGAGGCCTCACAAACAACACCACACATCGACAACCATCTGATCTTTGACAAAACTGACAAAAACAAGCAATGGGGAAAGGATTCCCTATTTAATAAATGGTGTTGGGAAAACTGGCTAGCCATGTGCAGAAAGCTGAAACTGGATCCCTTTTTTATACCTTATACAAACAACAAGTCAAGATGGATTAAAGACTTAAACATAAGACTTAAGACCATAAAAACCCTAGAAGAAAAACCTAGGCAGTGCCATTCAGGACACAGGCATGGGGAAAGATTTCACGACCGAAACACCAAAAGCAATGGCAACAAAAGCCAAAATTGACAAATGGGATCTAATTACACTAAAGAGCTTCTGCACAGCAAAAGAAACTATCATCAGAGTGAACACAGAATAATTGTGCAATCTATCCATCTGATAAAGGGCTAATATCCATAATCTACAGAGAACTTAAATTTTCAAGAAAAAAACAACTCCATCAAAAAGTGGTCAAAGGATATGAACAGACACTTCTCAAAAGGAGACATTTATGCAGCCAACAAACACACGAAAAAAATGCTCATCATCACTGGTCATCAGAGAAATGCAAATAAAAACCACAATGAGATACCATCTCATGCCAGTTGGAATGGCAATCATTAAAAAGTCATGAGACAACAGATGCTGGAGAGGATGTGGAGAAATAGGCACGCTTTTACACTGTTGGTGGGAGTGTAAATTAGTTCAACCATTGTGGAAGGCAGTGTGGCAATTCCTCAAGGACCCAGAAATAGAAATTCCATTTGACCCATCAATCCCATTACTGGGTATACACCCCCAATATTATAAATCATTCTACTATAAAGACATGTGCACATGTATGTTTACTGCAGCACTGTTCACAATAGCACAGACTTGGAACCAACCCAAATGCCCATCAATGATAGACTGGATAAAGAAAATGTGGCACATACACACCATGGAATACTGTGCAGCCATAAAAAGGATGAGTTCATGTTCTTTGCAGGGACATGGATGAAGCTGGAAACCATCGCTCTCATCAAACTAACACAGGAACAGACAACAAAATATCACATGTTCTCACTCATAAGTGAGAGCTGAACCATGAGAACACATGGATACAGAAAGGAGAATATCACACACCAGGGCCTGTCAGTGGGTGTGGGGCTGAGAAAGGGATAATATTAGGAGAAATACCTAATGTAGATGACAGGTTGATGGGTGCAGCAAACCACCATGGAAAATGTATAACTATGTAAAAACCTATACATTCTGCACATGTACCTCAGAACTTAAAGTATAATAAAAAAAAGTACTCTTTCTTCTTACTGACTTTTAAAAATTCTTTATATATTTTACATATAAATCCCTTTCAGATATCTTTTGCAAATATTTTCTTCCAGTCTGTTTTGCTTTTTTATTTTCATAAAAGTACTTTTTAAAAGCAAAAGCTTTACGTTTTGGTAAAGTATAATTTATTACTTTTTTTCTTTTATAGTTCATATTTATAGAGCCCATTTAGGAGTTTTTTACTTAACACAGGATCATTCCAATTTCTCTGACATTTTCTTGCAGAAGTTTTATCATTTTTATTTTTTGGTTAGGTCTACTACCTATTTTAAGTTAGTGTTTGTGAACTGTGTGAGGCAGGGGTTGAGGTTCTTTTTCCCATATGGCTCTCTTCTGTTGTTCCAACTTTATTTATTTATTTATTTTTTGAAATGGAGTTTTGCTCTTGTCGCCCAGCCTGGAGTGCAGTGGTACAATCTTGGTTCACTGCAACTTCCACCTCCTAGGTTCAAGGGATTCTCCTGCCTCAACCTCCCGAGGAGCTGGGATTACAGACATGCACCATCATGCCTGTCTAATTTTGTATTTTTAGTATAGATGGGGTTTCTCCGTGTTGGTCAGGCTGGTCTCGAACTGCCGACCTCAGGTGATCTGCCTGTCTCGGCCTCCCAAAGTGCTGGGATTACAGGTGTGAACCACTGTACCCAGTCCAACATTATTTCTTAAAATACCATCCTTTCTGCCACTGACTTACCTTGGCAAATCATTGAACCATATATGTATGGACTGTTTCTGGATTCTTTATTCTGTTCTACTGGTCTATTCTTTATGCCATCTTTATGCCAGTGTGTTCATCTTTATGCCAATACCATGCTATTTTGATTAACAAGGTTCTTTAGTAAGTCTTGAAACTGGCTAGCTTAAGTCCTCCAATTTTGTTCTCTTTTCTCAAAATATTTTCGCTATTCTAAGTTCTTTGAATTTCTATAGCGTTTAGAATCAGCTTGTCAATTTATTTTTTGTCTGCAATAAATGAAACTGTGCTTGTGATCCAGATTATGTTGAATTTATAGACCAATTTAAGGAGACTTAATCATTTTACAATATTGAGTCTTCCAGTTCATAAATATGGTATTTATCTCCACTTACTTGGGCATTATTTTATTCATCTCAGTAATGTTTCCTAAGTTTAAATGTACATGTCTTGCACTGTATTTTGTTAAATATATCCCAGTGTTTTCCACGTTTAGTACTGTTGTACATGGTATTATTTAAATCTCCATTTCCAATTGTTGATTTTTAGAATATAGATAAACTTTTTATTTTTTTTTGAGATGGAGTTTCACTCTTGTTGCCCAGGTTGGAGTGCAATGGTGCAATCTCGGCACACTGCAACCTCCACGTCCTGGTTCAAGCGATTCTCCTGCCTCAACCTCCCCAGTAGCTTGGATTACAGGTGCTCACCACTATGCCTGGCCAGTTTTTTGCCTTTTTAGTCGAGACAGGGTTTCACCATGTTGGCCAGGCTGGTCTTGAACTCCTGACCACAGGTGATCCACCCACCTTGACCTCCCAGAGTTCTGGGATAACAGGCGTGAGCCATCACACCCGGCCTAGATATGCTTTTTATTTTTACATTCGCTTTGGATACTGCGGATTTACTAAATACACGTCTTTGGTACATTTTGTAGTTGTTAGGATTTTTCACGTATACAATCATGTCATCTGCAAATAAGGGCAGTTTTACTTTTTGCTTTTCAATCTCAGTATTTCTCATCTTTTATTTCTTTATATTATCAATTAGTATTTAAGAAGAGTATTAAATAGAATTGCTGAGAGTAGATAGATATTCCCATCTAATTGCTGATTTGGGGAGCAAAGCATTCCGAATCTCACCATTAAGAGTTATCTTAGCTATAAATTTTTCATAGGTGCTCTTCATGAGGCTAACAAAGTTCCTTGCATTTCTATTTTTCTGGGAGTTTTTATCACGAATGGTTGCTGTATTTTTTCTGCATCTGTCTGTGCCTCCTATGCTAGATTTGAGGCTAGGATAAGAGTCCCAGTACAAATAGCACTGAATCCACTGGCAGAGGCTGTGTGATGTGGGAAAATGGAACAGATAAGCTTGGTGTTACAGAGTCAGACAGTCATGGACACTCTTTCTCCCAAACCTCCCCGAATCTATTTAAAATTTTCCAGTTAGAGGAGGCTTAATTATTCCCATCACCAATACTCCTGAAGCACAAAGGACTGATAATATGACAGACATCAATTTGGTCAGATTGTTTTTCTAACAGCAAACTGACAAGCACTGAGGAAATCAGAAGAGGTATGAGAGGTAACAGTGAAACCCAATAAACCCTGGGAGGGGCAGGTGAAGATGAGCCACCAGAGTGGAAAGCAATCCAAGAAGGGGAGAGCGACGTCAAAGACAGGAAGTGAGAGGATGCCATGATACATTTTCCATTCTCGAGAACCCTGGTGATAACCATTATGCCGTTGAAATCCTGCTCGCCTACATGAATGCTTTCTTCAACAAGCAAGGTTACAAACAAGTATTTTAAAACAAAATTATGCTCTGAGCTGTTTTTGGCAAGGATGCCCAAGGACTATTTTGGAAGACTGAATCCTCGTTCGGTTCACAGCTCTGTAGTCCAGATCGCTCCAATCAGGCTTTCCAGCATATTATCTTCCAGACCCGCATTCCTCATTGTGTGCTTTAAAGAGCACTATTTCAGAGGAGAGTTAATAGATATACATACACACTCAAAAGCAAAAAAATGAAATCAATAATTCCGTGAGTGGTGCTAAACATGTATGTTTATATTCGAATTCAATAGGACTGTTGATATACAAATGAGCACAGTGAATTTTCAAAAGGATATTATAGTATATAGCACTGTATGTGGTATTTAAGTTGGAAATAAAACTTAGACTTCTGGGCTCTGAGTCTAGTGGATTCAAGAGGTCTGGCAGAAATACTACTTGACTTCAAGACAGAAAATCCACTTTTGATTTCTAGCTCTTCTGTTTAGTGTCTATCTAGGTGTGGTTATTTACAATTTCTGTCTTTGTTTCTTCATCAATATAAAGATAATTATTTAACTTACCTAGTAGGGTTAATCAGAAAGATTACTATATGTAAAAATCACCTCGTCAATATCTGATGCTGAGTAAATGTAAGTTCTCCTTTTAATTCCAAACCACATTCTCTTAAAGAAAAGGCAGACTGGCTGGACACGGTGGCTCACACCTATAATCCCAGCACTTTGGGAGGCCGAGGTGGGCAGATCACAAGGTCAAGAGATCAAGACTATCCTGGCCAACATGGTGAAACCCCGTCCCTACTAAAAATAGAAAAATTAGCTGGGTGTGGCGGTGCTTGCCTGTAGTCTCAGCTACTGGGGAGGCTGAGGCAGGAGAATCGCTTGAACCCGGGAGGTGAAGGTTGCAGTGAGCCAAGATCGCACCACTGCACTCCAGCCTGGTGACAGAGTGAGACTCCATCTCAAAAAAATAAAAAAGGGAGAATTTTAAAAATTCATTGTGAATTACATAACTAATACAATTATCATGATCAACTAATTAATTGCAATCTAATTAATATTTACAATCTTACATATAGAAACTGACCTAACTGAAGATCAGTTAACAACTAATGGGAATATGAGTTAACATTATACATAAGATATTTAATGTATGTATAACACATGAACTGCCATACACATTAGGAAAATTATGGGGAATTCTAGTTCCTGCGTGAGAGACAGAGTGACCCAAGCCTTTAGGGGAACACTATAGTTTGTGAGTTTGGAATAGAAATAAAGCTGATTGAACCACTGGTAGGAGAATATCAGCGCAACTGTAGTGAAACAAAGCAAACATTGAAAGAAAAGGGGCACTTTGAAGCAGCCTAGCAAATGAAAAGGCACACTCCACACAATTGAAGTCCTTGCCTCATTTATTGGACATTTGACCTTGGACATTTAGCAGGGCTTTACTTGCTTTAAATGTGAAATGAAAATAACACTTCCTCTGCCTGGAAGGCAGGGGCTGGATCAGATTATCTTTTTCCCTTCTCGGATTGGCATTCCCTTTGCACAGCTTTAACTTTTGATCTTGGCTTCACTGTCCAAAACTACTCAATGTCCAAAATTGCAAAATAGTATGGGCGAATACAAAATCCTGTTGCTAATTGTGTTTGTAATTGCTGAGATTAAGTTTTGTGACTTAAAATTCACTGAAGTGTATCCTAAAGCTCTCAATTTGTTCATTATGCTCACATAGTCTCTTATCTTAGACCTTAAGAGGAAAGCTTTAATCCCTGCAGCTTTAAACCAAGGCATTTGAGTCTTAGTGAGTCGCTTTGGTAGTGCAGCCGGCCTGAAGAGCGTACCACTAGGTGGCGCTGAAGATCCGGCTGTAGAGGAGAATTGTCGATAAACAGCACAAGCCTATTTCCCTCCGGGTTCCTCTATTAGCCAGCGCCGGCTTACTGTTTGCTTTATTGTCAGGGATCTCGGGGATGTCGTGGCTTGAGTGTGATTCAAACAGTCACTCTGCAGTCTTCAGCAGTTTGTAAAGGGGGTCTGGGGCCTGGCAATAGTCTCTCCAAGGCCTTATGAAAAGATCATTAATGACCCTTCCTTTCTGCCTCCTCCCTCCGCCTTCCCCCAGTCCCCAAGTCTGGCAGCCTAGCCTGTGTTTCTTCAACCATTCATTCAGGCATCTATGGCATGCTCTTATAGATCAGGCATGCAGCTAGGAGTGCCGTCGTTTGAGACACGCATAACACTAGCATTTCTTTCTTGATCTGCCATCAGTACTGAACCCAGGTACCACGCGTTAGGGTGACTGCTCAGGCCCTGCACTTAAGGGATCAGGCTGCTGGCAGCTGATCTGTATTTCAAGGAGGGGATAGAGTGGATATATTGTGGTTCTTATATTTACAACCAGCCCAGAACCCCTCCCTCCACCAGAACACACCATCTACACAAGGGCCTGTGGCCTCCGTTCATCCTCCCATATCCATCTTCCATTCTCCACCTTTTCTCTCTCACATAGCACTTGATACTTATTTTAGTTGAGCTCTAAGGCAATGTAGTCTTTGGCAATTTTTTTTTTAAGTAAAAAGGCTGTTGGGAATACACTTATAAATTGGAATATTACTCGGCAATGAATAGAAATGAGCTATCAAGCTATCAACTAAAAGGCATGGAGGTGGCCAGATGTGGTGGCTCACGCCTGTAATCCCAGCTCTTTGGGAGGCTGAGATGGGCAGATCACTTGAGGTCAGGAGTTTGAGACAAGCCTGGCCAACATGGTGAAACCCTCATTTCTACTAAAAATGCAAAATTAGCTGGGTGTGGTGGTGTGCACCTGTAATCCCAGCTGCTTGGGAGGCTGAGGCAGAAGAATCACTCGAACCCAGGAAGCTGAGATTGCAGCCTGTGTGACAGGGCAAGACTCTATCTAAAAAAAAAAAAATGCAGAAAAGACAAGACATGGAAGAAACTGAAATGCATATTGCCAAGTGAAGGAAGCCAATCTGAAAAGGCTATATGCATATAGTATGATTCCAACTACATGACATCTGGGAATGACAAGGCTATGCAGAGAGTAAAACAATCAGAGGTTGCCAGGGGTTCAGGGGGAGGGAGGGGGCTATAAATAGGCGGAACACAGGGAATTCGTAGGGCAGTGAAACTATTCTGTGTAATACCGTCATGGTGGATATGTGTCATACATTTGCCAAAACCCACAGAATGTACAGCACAAAAATAAACCCTAATGCTGGCCAGGAGCAGTGGCTCACGCCTGTAACCCCAACACTTTCGGAGGGTGAGGTAGGTGGATCACCTGAGGTCGGGAGTTCGAGACCAGCCTGACCAACATGGAGAAACCCCATCTCTACTAAAAATATGTAATTAGCTGGGCATGGTGGTGCATGCCTGTAATCCCAGCTACTTGGGAGGCTGAGGTGGGAGAATCACTTGAACCCGGGAGGGGGAGGTTGTGGTGTGCCGAGATCGTGCCATTGCACTTCAGCCTGGGCAACGAGAGTGAAACTCCCCCTCAAAACAAACAAACAAACACCCCAATGTAGACTATGGATGTTAGTTAATAAGGATATAACAACATTGGGTCTACAATTGCAACAAATTGATGCAAGGAGTTAATAATAGGGGATACAGGGGAAGAGGGCAGAGAGTATATACGGACCCTACTTTCTGCTTAATTTTTCTGTAAACCAGAGAAGTCTATTAATTTTTAGAAAAGCCTGCGGGGAAAGGCCTTGTATTTCCATGGTGCTTTACGGTTTTCAAATTACTCCATTTGATTCTCACAAGAACACTGTAAAATGGAGAAGACTAGAACTGTCCTGAGTTGACAGACTGGTCATTGAGGTCAAAGGAATCGAGTGACTTCTGGAGGCCACACAGCTAATAGCAGCAAGGCGATGACTTGAACACAGGTCTTCTGGTTCTGGTTCCAGGTTCAGAGCTCTTTTCTCTATATTCTAAACACCTGCAAGCAGGGGAAATGGTGTCAGTCCTCTACTCCCTCCGGTGACTACCGTTTCTTTCCTAGGGTTTTAGGTGGGCTCAATTTCGTAGAGGCATACAACATAAAGTATAACTCAAGACTTCACACTAAGGCTGACATGATTTAATGCAAGGATCTCATGCAGAAAACAGCATCTTCCATGTACTTTCTTTTCCCTACACTACTATCCATTCTTGCCTCCAGTATCTTTTGGGATTTTAGCTTTCTCTACACTTTCAGAATAATCCATTACAGCAAGAATAAAAGCAGAATAAAAGCAGAGAGATCAGCTAGAAGAGGCTTGGGGCACTTTTATAGAACCTCATACTGAGAATGTGTGATTGTTCTCCTAAGAACCACAGTGGCTTGTGATGGGATCTGGGCTTTCTAAAAGGCGTCATCCCAGGGCAAATCATTGTCAGCTCTGAGACAGCAAAAAACAAGTCTTCAACAGTGACACCTTGGGATAATAAGAATCAATAAGAGTAGAAGCCTGGAGACCCTATTTTTCTCTTTTGGGGGGTTATGGAGACAAGCCTGACTCCTCTGGAGGCTGTATAAGCCTCCAGAAATTTTAACTGTGTAATTAATTCATTCTTTCAACTTCCTTGAGCACTTAATATGTGCCCAACACCAAATATATACTGATGAACAAGACAGATGGGGTCCCTTTCCCCAAAGAGCTTATAGTCTGGGCAGAATGGGGCATGGGGGATAGGAGGGCATGGGGGATGGGGGGCTGATACTAAATATGAAAGTAATACATGAATATATATTGCAAATTATAGTCTCTTCAACATGGTGGAGGAGGAGAATGAAAGTTCCCATGAGAGGCACCTGCTTTCAGTGAATTAGTCATTTGACCGCTTGTGCAATCGAATAGAAAAATAAAAAAGACCGTGATCATGTTTGCACCCTGAGGTTGGGGAGCAGTTCATGAAAACTACACCAAGGAATGTGGAGTCTGGAAAGACACATTTTGGAAAGGACCGAAGTAGACTGGGAATACCCATATAATGACCAGGGCAAACCAGATGCAATGGGAGGGTCGTCTGACTGTGATTCCATGTGGTAGCTGCCCCTATTGCAGTATGTTCTGGCCAGACTCAGGAAGGTGGATGAAACCTGAGTCAGCAGAGATGTGGTCTGAAAGGGGAAGATGAATCTAGAAAGTGAAGAGATTACTGGAAATGTCTCTGGAAAGTTGAGCTTTTCCTATGAGAAACAGACTGTGGTTTAGAAAGTACAGCAAAGGTAACATTTTTTTTTTTTTTTTTTTTTTTTTTTTTTTTTTTTTTTTTTTTTTTTTGAGATGGAATCTTGTTCTGTTGCCCAGGCTGGAGTTCAGCGGCATGATCTTGGCTCACTGCAACCTCCACCTCCCAGGTTCAAGTGAGTCTCCTGCCTCAGCCTCCTGAGTAGCTGGGATTACAGGCACCCACCACAATGCCTGGATAATTTTTTGTATTTTTTTTAGAGACGGGGGTTTCACCATGTTGGCCGGGCTGGTCTTGAACTCCTGACCTCAAGTGATCTGCCTGCCTCGGCCTCCCAAAGTGCTAGGATTATAGGCATGAGCCACTGCTCCCGTCCTATCAAAGGTAACTTATTTTCATGTTACCCACAGTTTTGAGGAAGAGTGGGGAACAGGAGAGATAGAGCCTCTGTCTCCATGGAGTCTATTACATTCTGAGGGGAAAGACAGACATTCTAATGGGGAGCACAGCCCAGTTGAAAATGACCGCTCAGATGAGTTGCTATTTTTTTTGACCTTGCCCAGCCCACCAGACTTCCACCACTGCTACTGCTGAGAGAGGGCCCTGCACCCTTGTTATGCAGAGTTGTGTTCCCCTAAAAGACACCTTGAAGTCCCAATCCCCCAGTGCCTTATTTATTTGGAAATAGGGTCTTTGCAGCTATAATTATTTAAGATGAGGTCATATGGGGAGAAGGGTGAGCTCCTTTTTTTTTTCTGAGAGTGAGTCTCGCTCTGTTGCCCAGACTGGAGTGCAGTGGCGCAGTCTCAGCTCACTGCAACCTCCGCCTCCCGGTTCAAGCGATTCTCCTGTCTCAGCCTCCCGAGTAGATGGGATTACAGGTGCCCGCCACCACGCCCAGCTAATTTTTTCTATTTTTAGTAGAGACAGAGTTTCACCATGTTGGCCAGGCTGGCCTTGAATTCCTGACCTCGTGATCTGCCAGCCTCAGCCTCCCGAAGTGCTGGGATTACAGTTGTGAGCCACTGCAACTGGCAAGGGTGAGCTCTTAATCTGATCCGACTGGTGTCTTTTTAGGAGGTGGGGAGAAAGACACATGGGCAAGAGAATACTGTGCGGAAATACAGACACATGAGGGGAGGATGCCTGGTGACTATGGAGGCAGAAATGGGAGTGAAACATTGACCAGCCGAGAAATGCCAAGCACTGCCAGCAAACACCAGATGCTTGATGGGGCCGGGGATTCTCCTGCGCAGGTTTCAGAGGGAGACCGGCCTTGCAGACACCTTGATTCCTGACTTCCAGCCTCCAGAATGGAGAGAGAATAAAATTTGGTTCTTTTAAGACCCCAGATTTTGTACTTTGTTATGATGTCCCTAGGAAACTAGAACAGCTCTCATCTCTTGCCCTAAGTGAAATTATCCATCTACATTATTTAAAAAACCATCTGCTTGCTGCGAATTCCCAAGTAATACAGTAGAGCTGCATTAGATGAACAGTGATTCAACTCTACTCACTTGATGGAAACAAAAGTGCTATAAAAAGAGAAAATGGACAAAAAAAAAAAAAAAAAAACAAAAACCTACTTTTTCCATAGTTCCATTTCTACAAACCAGACTTTATTTTTTTGGTTTTGGGTTTTTTCTTTTTCTTTTTTTTTTAAGATGGAGTTTTGCTCTTGTTGCCCAGGCTGGAGTGTAATGGCGAGATCTCTGCTTACCGCTACCTCTGCCTCGGGGTTTCAAGGGATCCTCCTGAGTAGCTGGAATTACAGGCATGCACCACCACACCTAGCTAATTTTTGTATTTTTAGTAGAGATGGAATTTCTTCATGTTGGTTAGGCTGGTCTCAAACTCCTGACCTCAGGTGACCTGCCCGCCTTGGCCTCCCAAAGTGCTGAGATTACAGGCATGAGCCTCCACGCCTGGCCCAAACCAGACTGGGACTTCGCTTAAACTGGAGAAGATATTGGAGAGGAGGGGAGATGGTAGGAGTTGTGGCCACACATCAGGGAGAAAAACAAATTAACTCCTAGCCTTTGAGCTTCCAAAGACTCAGGTTCACAGCTCTAAGGGCTTTTGAAGGATTTTTTTTTTTTTTTTGAGATGGAGTTTCGCTCTTGTTACCCAGGCTGGAGTGCAATGGCGCGATCTCAGCTCACCGCAACCTCCATCTCCTGGGTTCAAGGAATTATCCTGCCTCAGCCTCCCGAGTAGCTGGGACTACAGGCATGTGCCACCATGCCCAGCTAATTTTTGTATTTTTTAGTAGAGACGGGGTTTCACCATGTTGACCAGGATGATCTCGATCTCTTGACCTCATGATCCACCTGCCTCGGCCTCCCAAAGTGCTGGAATTATAGGCGTGAGCCACTGTGCCCGGCTGAAGGATGATTTTTAATTGTTTATGCTTTGACCTTACATATTGACTTTACAAATTAACCCTGACGTTAGATGAGATTCTACTACATTTCTAGCCAACACCTCATCTTTCACTCCGGCTTGTATAACTGGCTGCTGAACATGTCTACTTGGAGTCTCACACACATCTCAAACAAACATGTTCAAAACTAAATTCTGGGTTTTCCTCCCTAACCAGTTTATCCCATTTCCATCACCACCATGCTAGTCCAAGGGATTACACTTCCCTCCCGGAAAGTTTTTGGAAAGAGCCCAGTTGCCATCCCTGCCTTCACATTTGCTTCCAACAGTCTGTTCTCCACTTAAGAGAGTTCAATCATAGCTACCCTGCTTAAAATCCTCAAAACGTCTTCCCAATGCCCTTACAATTGTCTCCTAAATCCTTACCACAGCCACGAGCCCCTGTGCAATCTAGCCCCTGCCTACTTTCCCACTTTGTCCTGGGTTACTCTCTTTGTCACTGCATTCCAACCATCCTGGCTTCGTTCTTTCTTTTCAAACATGCCAAACTCTTTCCCACTGAATTCCCTGTCCCGGCAGAGGGAACAGTGTGTGTGAACACGTTTCCATGGCTGGCTCCTTCTCTGTCTCGGGTTTTAACTTAGAACTCATCTCCTTGGAGACGCCTTTCCTAACTCCCTAGTCTACAGTAGGAGCTCCTCCACTTGTCTCTCATGGAACTCTGTTCTTTCCTTTAAGCACTTACTATAATTTGCAATATATATTCTCATGTATAAGTTTCATGTTTGGTATCAGTCCCCTCATCCCCATGCCCCATCCTGCCCAGACTATAAGCCCTTTGGGGACAGGGACCCTGTCTGACTTGTTCACCAGTATATATTTGATGTTGGGCACATATTAAATGGTCAAGAAGGTTGAAGGAATGAATGAATTATACAGTTAAAATTTCACAATTGTGGTAAGTCCTGGAAAGGACAAATAAGGGTTGTTTGCTCTGAGAACAAATATTAACACCACATGACTGAGGATGGGATTATTGAAGGGCTGGTCTAGGGAAGAGATGCTTAAGGTGAGACCCAAAGGACTGGTATCAGGTAGAAAGCCTTCCAGACTCGGAGGAGCAGTGTGTGCAAGGGCCCTGAGGTGGAACGGAGCACAGGATGTTCTAGGATCTGAAAGGTAGAACTCAAAGCAAGAGGGAGAAAGACTCTAGAAGAGGCCGATGAGGCAAGCTGGAAGCAGACCAGGCAAGGCCTCAGGAGACGTGGAACAGTTTGGAGTAATGAGAGGCCATTTTAAGTACAGGAATGATTCCACCAAATTTGTGTAAGATCAGTCTGGCTGCTGGGTGGAGACTTTCTAAGGTGGGTTGCAGTGGGATGGTGAGGAGTAAGGATGGCTATAGAATGACAGGGGGTCCATAGGAGGCAATGTGAGAAATGTGGGTTGAACTAGGGTGAGGGAAACAGAGGTGAACAGACAATTTCCAAAGATATTTAGAAAGATACACAAAGATGAAAAAGACTAGGTCCTTGTCCTCAAAAGACTTACTTTTTCTGAGCATGGAAAGACACATAGAAAGAGGAATTGTAGGCCGGTCGGGGTGGCTCACACCTGTAATCCCAGCACTTTGGGAGGCAAGGTAGATGTATCACAAGGTCAGAAGTTTGAGACCAGCCTGGCTAACACAGTGAAACCCTGTGTCTACTAAAAATACAAAAAAAATCAGCTGGGCGTGTTGGCGCCTACCTGTAATCCCAGCTACTCAGGAGGCTGAGGCAGGAGAATCGCTTGAACTTGGGAGGCGAAGGTTGCAGTGAGCCAAGATCGTGTCACTGCACTCTATCCTGGGTGACAGAGCGAGACTCTGTCTCAAAAAAAAAACAGAAGGAATTGTAAAGGGAGGAAGCACAGAGGAAGAGGACAGGATTGCCTGGTATAATAAATCCTGAAAGTATTAAAAAGGGAATTCTGGGAGGAGATACTGGTGCTCTGATTCTCTGACAAAACCCCCATGTAACACAGGAGCCCAACACATATTGGTTTACCACTGGAAATAATCACATTTTGCATTAATAGTTTTGGCCTTCAGCCCATCTTCATGCAGTTTCAGGTCTAATTTTTTTTTGCTACTCGACAGATTGCATTCTTGGTTGCCTTTTAATTGTTGAATTGCTGTTCTTTATCTGCAGTCTCTGACTAGTAACCTTATTATAGCAATTGCCGAAGACTTAAAACTAAACAATGTGCAATAAAAATCCACAATACTGAAAATGCTTAAATTAAATAAAAATCTCCTAACAAGTAGCCGAGTATACTGAAATGGATTGTATGAGTCACCAACTGTATGAATGATTTATTTTAGAAGTTATATCAGCTGAAGAAAATCATATATCAGTCTCATCATTCAATACCCAGGCCAGCCCTAATATTCTCATCCCAGAGCCTCTGAATGAAATAGTCTCATGCAGAGATTATTAATCTATAAATAATATCCTAATGGTCTGTTAGTGTTTATGACTACTGTTTTAAACGTATTTATTAGTGGCTTTAATAGTTGTTTCATGTTTCTTTCTACTATCCCATATATGTTTGCAACTGTGTGTGTGTGTGTGTGTGTGTGTGTGTGTGTATGTGGGTTTATGTTGTAGCCCTCTAAAATAGGCATACTGTGATAGCCAGACTAGAATCTGCTTCTGTTTGCAACACTATTTTAAAGACAAGTAAGAAAAGAAAAAAAATCTCATAAAATATTAAAGAAAATCCTAATTTTGTTACTTGAGGATGCAGAGTGGCTTTATGCATAACTAGAGAGCTATGTTTTAAATTCTATTCCTCTTTTATCACAACGGGAAACAGGTACAGCACGCGACTAAGAAAAAACTGTCTTTCCTTCTATATTCAACACTTCTGACACCAGATGTGTGGTGTTTTGCTTCCCATGCCAAGCAATTCTGATACTGCCTACCGGGAGTTAGTGCAGACCCCTCAGGTTAAGGGCTCAGCCCATGAGACTGCCCTCCACTCAGACGCCAATCACAAGTGGTGGGTCCCCAGGTTATCCACACTTCTGTCCGACCTGGCTACAAATCGGAGGTTCCCACAACTCCCCTCAGGTTTGACAATTTGCTAAAACAGCTCACAGAACTCAGGGAAACACTGATGTTTGTTGGTTTACCATATAATAAAGGAGACAGAGGAGCAGAAGAAGAGGTACATAGGGTGAGGTGGGGAAGGGTCCTGAGTGCAGGGGATGTCCCCTTAGAGTTGGGGTACACCATCTTCCCAGCATGCAGATATATTCAGCAACCCAGAAGCTCTTTGAACTCCATATGTCAGTGATTTTTATGGAGGTGTCATCACAGAGGCAATAATCAATTATTAACTCAATCTCCAGGTCCTTTTCCCTTTTTGGAGGATAGGGCGTAGGGCTGAAAGTTCCAAGCTTCTAGCCATGGCAGTATCACAAACTTCTGGTGACCAGCTCCCACCCAGGGGTCCACCAAGAGTCATGTCATTTGACAAAAGACACTCCTATCACCGAGAACATTTCAAGGAATTCAGGAGCGCTGTGTCAGGAACTGGGGCCAAAGACCAACTATTGGAATAAAAGATGCTCCCTACAAAAAGATATCAGAGAAGATCAGTTAATTAAACATTTTACCAAAAGGAAATTATAAGAGTTTCAGGAGCTCTGGGGCAGGAACTGGGGATGAAGGCCAAATATATCTTACTCTATTCCAATATCACACATGGCGAGAGATCTGATCAGCCCTTCACGAAGGAGGAGACCCAAATGTCCAATAATCACATGAAAAGTTATTCCACTGCCTTCGTAATTAGAGGAACACATACAGAAATAGAAATGAGATATCATAACAGAATGGCTATAATTAAAAAGACTGATGCCATCAAGCATCGATGAGGGTGTGGAGCAATGAGGACACTCATAGATTCCAGGTAGGAGTATAATTGGTACAACCACAATCAAAAATTGCTTGACAATCTGTATAAGAGATGAACATGTACACACTCAGTTATTCTACTTGTCAGAATATAGTTGCATTAATTTTCTATCACTGCCATAACAGATTGCCACAAACTTAGTGGCTTAAAAGAATACCAGTTTATTATCCTACAGTTCTGCAGCTCAGAAGTGGGAAGTGGATTTCCTGACTTAAAATCAAGGTGTCAGGAAAGGTGTGTTCCTTCTGGAAACTCTATGAACGAATCCATTTCCTTAACCATTTCAGCTCCTAGAGGCCCACTCACAGTCGCTGTCTGATGGTCCCAAAGCTAGCAAGAGGGGAGTTCTCACGTTATGTCACTGGGACCTCCTCTTCTGTCTCCCTCTTCTACATTTAAGGATCTTTGCACTTCCCTGTACCTGCCTGGATAATCCAGAGTAATTTTCCTACTCTAATGTCAGCTATTAACAAATTTACTTCCATTTTCTACCTCCATTCCGTCTGCCATGAAATGTAGCATATTCACAGGTTCTAGGGATTAGGACACAGACATCGTTGAGGGATTGTTACTTTGCCTACCATGGTAGCCAACAGAAATGCATACACATGTGCTTCAAAAGACACCTCTAAGGTTGCTCAGTGCTGTATAATTTTTGTTGGCCAAAAGGTAGAAAAAGCCTAAATGTACATCAGGGCTAGAATAGATTTTTATATATTGTATATTGTGGTGTATGTTCATAAAACAGAATTCTTTACAGCAGTGAAATAAATGAGTCACAGCTTCCAGCTCCAGCTTGAATGGATCTCACAAACATAACATTAAGCAAGAAGCCAGACACAAAAAGAATACATATGGTAGTACTCCACTTATATAAAGTTGAAAAACATGCAAGCCCGCTGCTAGAAGTTAAGGTAGTGGCTTCATGTGGAGAGGAAGAAGAAAGGTGATTAGGAAGAGAACTAGGGCTTTAGGATGCTTCTGGGTCATGTTCTGCTTCTTGACCTGGGTGGTTACATGGATGTGTTCACTTCATGAGCATTCATTGAGCCATACAAGCAAATGTGCGTACTTTTTTGTATCTTTGTAAGGCTTCAGTAAGATTTTTAAAAAATAACATGGTTGTGACACTGTTTCTTATCAAATGTTTCTTTCCTATCGGTCTCATCCCTGTAAGATAAGCCCTTGAGGACAAGAGTCATGTCTTACTTATCTATGGATCTCCAGAGTGGGTGCTCAATAAATGTCAAAAAGATTCAGTCCTTACAACCACTTACAAGATAGCCAGGGCTGCCACATAGGGTTTCTCAGGATGTGCACTGCACAACTCCAGAGCTTGTTATCCACACTGCCTCCAGCTCCACGTAAGTAAAGCAATTATTGTCATCTTGTCCAGTGTCATGGATAAGGAAACTCAGGCTGAAAGCCTGAGAGACACATTACAAAGCCAGAGAACAGATCACAAAATTGCCCTGACTCTGCCACTAATTGCAAGTTCAGGGATTTCCCAAACTACTTTTGGGTTTGATATTACCAGAAGGACTCACAGCATCACTGAAAGCTATTCTACTCAGAGTTATAGTGTATTACAGCAAAAGAAAACAGAATAGAAACAGCTAAGGGAAGAAATGCATGGGACAGAATCCAGGAAAGTTCCAAACACAGAGCTTCCAGTTATCTTCTCCCAGGGAGATGTACCCAGCATTACTTTCTCAGTAATGTTGTTTGACAGTACACATGGAGTATTGCCAACCAAGGAAGTCTCCAGAGCCTGTATTGGGCTCCATCGCAGAAACATGGTCACTGCCCACGTGGCTGGCCTAAGCCCCCAGCCCCTCTAGAAGTTAAGCTGATACCACATGACTCAAAGACCCCAACATACATCACAATGTTAGACTTTCTGGTGTGGCCCAAAGCCCCCAGGAAAACTTTTATCAGGCATGACATTGCAAGGGCTTAGACATCACCTCTCAAGACCTGAGCACAAAGTCCAGGCCTCTCTTTAGGCAATGTTAACTTATTTACTACACACATATCTAAGGTCACACCTGATGATGGAGACACACCTGGAACTGGAAGTTTCTGGAAAAGTGGCCTAATGTAATAGGCTCTAGAATTAGAAAGACTTAGACACATATCTTGACTCTGCTCCTTATCAGCTCTTTGAGCTTGGGCAAGGCTCTGTTTTTATTGGTAAAACAGAGATAATAAGACAGAGGGTGTAGGGTAATTGTGAGCATTAAATAAAATAATTCAGGTAAAGCACTGAGATAAGTACCCTCCATAAATGGTGGCTATTTTCAAAAACACCTGTTGATTGACAGATCTTTTCTTGCTGTGAGCACCCATGCATTTATTGACCTGGGCATGTTTGTGGTAGACCACCTGATGGCTCCACATGGTCTTAGACTCTTCTGATGGCAGGGCATAGTGTTCCTTAGGGCATGAGTGGTAAGAGATGCTTTCTTTATGGGAAAATAAGTAAAACATGAATTTCTTAGCCAGGCAATAATAACTTCTGGGAACTTGTGAAAGGCAGAACAAGCAGGTTTCAAAGGGTAAAAAGGTAGCACAGCTTACCCTCTTGAAGTCTAGCACCAACAGTGGGTCAGGATTCATTTCACTGCCTCCCCAGCAGCAGAAATTCATGTTCTTGTGCTCTGCCATTGATAGGGTTCAGTGACACTGTTCCCATCTGCTGCATCTTCAGATCAAATTGAACACAGAAAGAGAAGGTAATTGGTTGGACTTTATAATCATCACCTCTACTGGGCTTAGCTCTCACCAAGACACATCTCGTCAGCTTGTGGGTTGGATGTGCCTGAGTCAGGAACCTGCTCCTGGTCCAATCAGCTGTGGCTCAGGAAGCAGCATCCATTTGGTAGCAGTGAGGAAATTTGGGATTAAGGAAATGTGGTATGCAGCCTCTACAATGGCCCCAGTGGACCCTACCTCCTTGTATTCACACCCTTATACAATCCGTTCCCTTGAGTGTGGATGGGACTTTTTGACTTGCTTCAGTGATGGTATGTCACTTCCAAGGTTAGGTTATGAATGACTCTGGCTTGCATCTTGATTACTTTCTTGCTCTCTTTTTTTTTTTTTTTTTTTTTTTTTTT
>NW_016107575.1:2718677-2723126 GCF_001604975.1 Cebus imitator | reverse complement strand
TTTTGAGACAGAGTCTCATTCTGTCACCCAGCCTGGATGGATTGAGTGGTGTGATCTCAGCTTACTGCAACATCCACCTCCTGGGTTCAAGTGATTCTTGTGCCTCAGCCTCCCAAGCAACTGGGACTACAGGTCTGTACCACCACACCCAGATAATTACATATATATTATATATTTTAAATTATATATATATATATAATATATATTAATTATATTAATATATATATTTATAAATATATATAATTATATATATATATATAACATATATATATTTAGTAGAGGCAGGGTTTTGCCATGTTGGCCAGGGTGGTTTTGGATTCCTGGCCTCAAGTGATCTGACTGCCTCAGCCTCCCAAAGTGCTGGGGTTACAGGCATGAGCCACCATGCCTGGCCTCTTGCTCTCTATCTGATTACTCTTTCTGCGGTTTCAGCTGTCATGTCATGGAGGCAGCCCACATGAATGAGTTTGGAAGCAGATCTTTGGAGGCCTGCTAACAGCCACTTGAGTGGACCGTGAAGCCGCTCTTCTCCCTTTGAGCCTTCAGATGAGACTACAGCCCTGGCCAGGGACCTTGAGCCAGAAGCACCAGCTAAACCAACTCAGATTCCTAACCCATAGTAACTGTGAGGTAATTGATACTTTGTTTTAAATGGCTAGGTTTGGGGTAATCTGTGAGTCAGTCATAGATCAATACTACAGGAATCACCTCATACTGCTGCCCTTAGCAGGGATTTGTGGGAGCAGCTCAGCCTGTGCAGTTCACACATCCATGAGAAAGCATAAGGGTAGCTCAGATTTAAAACAGTGACTCCCTGAAGGCAATGTCCTGCCACAGAGGACAGGAACGGGCTTGGTGTGCAATCCACATTTGTCGGTTAGAGAGCAGTGCCCTCACTGTAGAAGAAGACAGGTGACAGTGACAGTATGTCAGAACAGTCACATGTAGACACCCCTCTCACAATGAGAAATAAAGCTCTTGTTGGCTGAGATCCCTACATGTTCCATATATGCAAATCAGGACATGGATTCCTTGCCAGCAAGAGTTCAGATGGACCCTTCTTTCCTTTTAAGTATAGCAACCAGCCGTTTCTTGATCCTTTTCAAACCATAGGATGGTTACTCACGTTTCTTGGAGCGGCTGTTCTAAGAAATGATTCCAAAGGATGGAAACAAGTGAGTTCTGAGAAGTCACATCTCATTTTGTTTGCTAGGGGGCTATCTAGACATCACTGTTCTGACAGTCAGCTCCAAGCCTGGCCCACTCAGTCAGGTAACAGACACCTGACATTGTTGTGTCCATTCAGCTGTCCCTCCTACAACCCAGCTTGGGGGAGCATGCATTTTTCCTAATATTTTCACACTGGGATAAGTTTGTTAAAAGATTTTATGGTTATGTGATTGTATAATCGAATCGACCACTTACTTTCATAAGGATGTCTCCAACTCTACAACATGTATCATAGCACCCCCGCTAGCTAGCAGTTTCAAAGGAGAGATTTGGTCTCATGCATCCTCTGACACATTGGACACAAAGACAGGTGGTCACATGTGCTCCTCAGACTCATGCAAGGAGCATGTGTAGAAATATGCTTGTTGCCACAGTTCACTCAGACGTGCCAAGAAAATGTAGCTTTTAAATTTCTCATAACTGATCTCTTTATCAAGCAGCCCCCATCCCACTGTGTAACTACTAAGAGAAATAAAAGTGACATTTGCTCAGTGTATGGTTTCACAGCTTACTTTGCCACAGATAGTCCTGCTTCTAGATCACTCAGACTCTTTCTGGTTTCAAGTTCAGTTGTTCAGATTTCCTCCACTGCTGATTCCTTTCTAGGATGGTGCATGGGAAGGTGGAGAGTCTTTAGGATTTGGTGGTAGCAGAGATGGGGGACCTGGAACATTTGTTTAATCATTCCTCAAAAATGTTGATTGAACCCCTACTGTGTACTGGGTGCATTCTGGGTGCTGAATACACAGCAGTGAAGAAAACAAAGTCCTCACCCTCTGGCCTCACGGATCTTACATTCTTCTGGATGTGCTATGGACAATAAATAGACTAAAAATATGCAGTATGTTGGGGAGATGAGCAATACGGGGGGTGGAGAAGCAGGCTAAGGGAAATAGGGCATGCACGGTGAGACCATCGTTATTCAGGGAAGTCCCCATTAGTAAGAAGCCATTTGAAGCTAAGTCCTGAAGAAAGTGAAGGTCTGAATCCCGGGAAGGGTCTTCCAGGTGTGGAGACAATCAAGTGCAAGAGCCCTCAGGCAAGAGCATGTGTGATGCTGGAGGAAGAGCATGGAGTTCCAGCTGGCTGAACGGGAGCAGGTGAACAGGAGAGGCAGCGGGCAAGCCAGGCTGGTGGGCCTGGTGGACCATGGGAAGGAGTTTTTCTTTTACTCTAAATGAGATGAGAAGACATTGGAGGATTCTGTGTCAAGTGCATGTTGGAAGTCTCACTGTAGCCGCTGTGTGGAGAATAGACTGTAGAGAGCAAGGGTGAGAGAAGAAAGGTGAGTCAGGAGGCAACTGCAAAATCCTGGGGTAGATGACAGGGCACAGGCCAGGTCAGCAGCACTGGGGCTGGAGTAGGCAAGGATCTTTACTAACGGCAGGGGAGAAAAGGAGATCACGTATGCTCTGTGGGATTTTGTTGAACAACTAGAAGACTGGTGTTTCCATGTAGAAAAAGGGAAGACTGAGAGGAGGGGTTTTCCAGGGGGAGAAGAGGTCAGGGAGTTCAGTTTTGAATACTTTTTTTTTTTTCCAAGACGGAGTTCCCCTCTGTCACCCAGGCTGGAGTTCAGTGGCACGATCTCGGTTCACTGCAACCTCTGCCTCCCAGGTTCAAGTGATTCTCCTGCCCCAGTCTCTTGAGTAGCTGGAACTACAGGCATGTGCCACCATGCCTAGCTAATTTCTGTATTTTTAATAGAGATGGGCTTTCACCATGTTAGCCAGGCTGGTCTCTAACTCCTAACATCAGGGGATCTGCCAGTCTCACCCTCTCAAAGTGCTTGAGCCACCCAGCTCAGTTTTGGGTGGTCCCTCTCTCCCTCCCTCCCTCCTTCATTCCTTCCTTCATTCTCTCCCTCCCTCCTTCTTCCCTCCTTCCTTCCTTTCGAGTGTCACTCTGTCACCCAGGCTGGAGTGCAGTGGCATGATCTCAGCTCACTACAACCTCTGCTTCCCAGGTTCAACCCATTCTCCTGTCTCAGCCTCCTGAGTAGCTGGGACTACAGGTGTGCACCACCACGCCTGGCTAATTTTTGTATTTTTAGCAGAGACAGGGTTTCACCATGTTGGTCAGGCTGGTCTCAAACTCCTGACCTCAGGTGATCAATCTGCCTCTGCCTCCCAAAGCGCTGTGATTACAGGTGTGTTCCACCATGCCCAGTGGATACTTTTATTTTGTAAGTAGAAATGGTGAGGAAAGAACTGGTTTTAACAGTCTGGTGTTCAAGGAAGAGCTAGGACTGGAGATGTGCAGGTGAGATTTGCAGTGCACGGGCAGTGTTTAAAGCTGTGACACTGGATTATATCACTAAGACAGGGAGTTACGAAGTCCAGAGTTCAGATACAAAGAAGAATAAAGAATACAAAAGAATAAAGGATCATCAGCAGAAAGGACTGAGAAGTGTGGCAGGGCCTGGCCATGAGCCCTGGTCTCAAAGTCTCCACCCTTAACAGTCCCTTTTTGCTGACCACAAGCCTCTGTGGGCTCCCAGCCCTCTCGGCATCCTCTCTGGGCCTGGTAAGATCATCTGAGCCCTCTGTTCTTCCTGAGCCAGCCATGGAGAGCTGGGAGTGCTGCTCCAGGCTCCCTCATCCAACCACTTCCTCAGCAGATGCCTTATGACTGCCTCTTTTCACCCTGGAGAGGTGGGACTTTGATTGGGAACGGGGAGCTTCCTCTAAGGTACGCCCAGGTACATGTGACACAAGCCCACTCTTCACTTTAATTTGCAGATTCACCACCTCACTCCCCTGTTCTTCACCTATGAGCATGTATGCACACACACCACACACACACACACACACACACACACACACACACACACCCCTGAGTGTCTGACCCTAGGAATTAGAATCTGTGTGATCTCTTGTCCCTGCTCTGTCTCTTCTTACTCCTCATATGCTTCATTCTAGCATTCAACGAGATGGGACTTCTCTCTGACACGGACCTTCCTTTTCTAAAATTCACCCCTCTATCCAGCCAGGTAGGGCTATCAGTGGGTTAAAGGAGAAGATCTAGAATTTAGAAATCCCTGTTCTCTTTCCACAAAGCCTAGCTCTCAAGAGAAAGCTCCTGGCCGGGCGCGGTGGCTCATGCTTGTAATCCCAGCACTTTGGGAGGCCGAGGCGGGTGGATCACGAGGTCAAGAGATCAAGACCATCCTGGTCAACATGGTGAAACCCCGTCTCTACTAAAACTACAAAAAATTAG
>NW_016107575.1:2685374-2718518 GCF_001604975.1 Cebus imitator | reverse complement strand
AAAAATGAGAAAGCTCCTGATTAAGTGGTCAAGCAAGTGAGATTTAACACCAAAAGGTGCTTGGTCACCTCTTAGCTCTCCATGGCTCTCACCTTCTCCTTCCCTGGGACAATAGACACCATGGGTCAAACTTTGAGGGAAAGAGCTGAAAAGAATATGGGTTAAGGCAGAAACGGGCCAGGTACGGTGGCTCGAGCCTGTAATTGCAGCACTTCAGGAGGCCAAGGTAGGTGGATCACTTGAGGCCAGGATTTCAAGACCAGCCTGGGCAACATTGCAAAACTCTCTCTACTAAAAATACAAAAAATTAGCTGGGAGTGGTAGTGCACACCTGTAATCCCAACAACTCGGGAGGCTCAGGCATGAGAATTGTTTGAACCCCGGAAGCAGAGGTTGTGGTGAGTCAAGATCATGCCACTGCACTCCAGCCTGGGCAACAAAGCAAGACTCTGGCTCAAAAAAAGGGGGGGGGTGGGAGAAATGAAAATGTATCATTATTTTAATATTTTAATAATAAAATATGATTCTCTTCCCAACTCAACCCTCTGCACCCAGATAACAACCCTCTTTCCCTTTCACTCTCTACACACCTAAGAGAGAGGGTAAAGAGGGAAATTCTGAATGGAAAACTTTATAGGCCATTGGCTGGGCAAGTGGGGCAGAGACTGAGCGAGGGCTGAGAGGAAAAGGAGCAGAGAGTGGACAGCAGGAGAGGGGAGATGAAATCAGTGGACAATCTGAGCTGTGAATGGAGGGCAAGGGGGAGAGTCTCAGAGGCCTTCTCCTTGGTTTTCAGCAGGCTGGGGATGGGTTGCAGAAGGAGAGAGGGCATATTTTTAGCATGCAAGTTCCCCACCTCTGGAGTCAAGTTCAGAGAGAGAGCTGGAGGGCTCAGTTCCACGGCTTGCAGAGGGAAGCTGCAGGGAGTTGCTACTGAGCCCAGCTGAGATTTAGCACATTGATTTTTGCCTTTACTTTTTTTCTAGGTGCTGTGGTTTGTGATTAGCGGGGAGGTTGGGGAGGACAGCCAAGGCTTTTAAAGGTGCCAATACTCTAGCAAGAAATAAGGAAGAGTGGCTGCTAAAAGAGCCTAGATTTTCCATTCTACCCTCCTGTGCCTCATTTTTCTTTTCCTCTTTCCACTTTCTTGGCTGAGCCTGCCTGTCAGTGAGATGATCAACAGCTATGGGAAGCACAGAGCCAGAATGGGAGGAGGGCTCAGAGCAGTAGTCAGGACATTTGTCCTGAGCAGGACTGATGGCCTAAACTTGACCCTGGCCGCCCAGCTCCCCAGCCCAGGCCCACCTTCCTTCATTCACTCTTTCACTCTTGTATCCATTGAATACCTATGCAGTGTCTACATGGAGTGTCTACTTAAGTCAAGCACTAGCCATCCCATTGTGACAAAACAGACATGGTCCTGACCTCAAGGAGCTTACACTCTGGGAAGACAGGTAACATTGAATAAACAACAAGAAATCAATATGTGATTACAGATCACTGCTAAGTGCCACAAAGGAAAATGAGAGGACTCTATGAAGGAGAATTAACAGGTAGAGGCTGCCTACTTTAGATGGTGGCAGGGATGGTTTCTCTGAGAGGAGACATTTAAGCTAGAACCTGAAGGATGACATAAAGCAGAGGTGAGACCCAGATCACTACCCACAAGGATGGTGTGCCAAGGAAAAGAAGAGACAATGAGGAAATAAGCTCAGGGGGACTTCTCAAATCCAATAGAATGGATTGAGAGTGACTTTCCATATTTTTGGTTATGCTTATTCATTATCATCCACCTGCAAGGTTGCATCTGTCAAAAGAAATACAGTATCTGAATATACAATGCCCTTGACATGTGCACATTAAGCTACATAGTGGTGTATATCTTTTACTTTTTAGATAGAACTTTCTAAATTGAAATAATTTATGAATTATTTTATAAATGAGGATTTAAAATACTTTTTATAAGGCCAGGCATGGTGGCTCATGCCTATAATCCCAGCACTTTGGGAGGCCAAGGCTGGTAGATCACCAGAGGTCAGGAATTTGAGATCAGCCTGGCCAATATGGTGAAACCCTGTCTCTACTAAAATTACAAAAAAGTAGCTGGGTGTGGTGGTTTGCGCCTGTAGTCCCAGCTACTCAGTAGGTTTAGACACAAGAATTGCTTGAACCCAGGAGGCAGAGGTTGCAGTGAGTGGAGATCACGCCACTGTACTCCAGCTTGGGCCACTGAGAAAGACTCTGTCTCCAAAAAATAAAAATAAAAAATAAAATACTTTTTATAAAAAAGTCAAGAAGCCAAGATGCTTGTGGAATTAACTCTCTTCCTCATTTTCATTGGGGAAAGCTTCACATATTTCATAAAAATTAGGAAATTGAGTGCGTTCCAAGTTCTTCCTTATACGGTGGTGACATTCCCATGTTGTAGCATTTGAGCTATCACCCTCAAAGGTCATTAAATACATGCTGTGTATGTTTGTGACCATGGCCTCAACTATTTTTCTTTCCTTTTTCTTTTCTTCTTAGTCTCTACCTGTAAGTCCATCATCCAAGAAATATTTACTATATACCTAGTGTGTGTCAGGCAGCATTCTCACTGGGAACATAGCAGTAAACAAAACAGAACGAAACAGACTAAGATCCTCTTCTCATGAAGCAGGGGCCCCGATCATGCAGACTACAATCAGATTTCATTTGTTGGTAAGATGGCAATCATTCGGAGAGTTTGACTAATGTAATCTGATTTCCATTTTAAAATAAAAATGTTATGACTGCAAATAGATAGTGGGGAAGCAAGGCTGGAAGCAGGGAGGGCAATGAGGAAACCTTTGCAGTACCATAAGGAAGTTTTTAGCTTGGAACTAGGTGGCACAGGGTAGCACAGCCTGACGGTAAGAGGTAGCTGATTTCTGGACATATTTTGCAGGTAGGGCACACAGAATTTGCTAATGGACTGAATGTGGAACATGAGAAAAAAAGATGAGTTAAGACAAGCTTTATGGTTTCTGACCTAAGAAAGTGGAAAAATAGAATAAATGTTTATTGCGATGGGAGGAGCTTCAGGAGGAAGTCTTGGGCTTGCTAGATTTGGAAAGCCTGTGTTAAATTAAATAAGCAGGAGGCCATTTGCCTGAGGCTGTTTCTCTACTTTGACTCACTATGTAGCAAATTGCAAGCTAACTCAGTAAGTAAACAAACTGAAGACCTAATTTAGAAGTATATATTGTGTAATAGCCCGATCTCACCAGCTGAACCTTGGTTAATTACGGGCAGCCAACTGATCAGACCATGTCCAAATAAGGCAAACACCTAGCTGTAACCAATCAAGCTATTTCTGTACTCCACTTCCATTTTCTGTCTGTAAGTACTCACTGCCCACTTTGCAGGGCACCTCTTCTGGTTCTGAGTGCTGCCCAACTCATGAATCATTCTTTGCTCAAATAAACTCTGTTAAATTTAATTTGTCAAAAGTTTTTCTGTTAACACTGATTAGGCATCCACATGGAGATGTTGACTAGATGGTAAACCATATGTGTGCCTGGAACTTAACTAACACTTACCTCATCCATAAATTTGGCCAATTTTCTTTTGGCCAGCCCAAAGTCTTTTCTATCTTGGCATGACACTTCATGATGCCTTTGAATCTGGGCAGTTCCATCCTCACTCCACACTTCTGAGTGGGTGCAATTTCTTCCAGGTTCTCATGCTCCTCTTTCCTCCTAAATCGAAAGATGAACAGGTAGTTAGATGATATCCTGTGTTTCAAAAATGACCATTTTAATGCCCCTCACACCTAACTTGCATCATCAACGTATTTCCAGTATCGTAAGCTAAAGCAAAAACTCTTGCTTAAGTTGTATTGCAGTTAAATAAACTAACTCTCGGGGCTTCGCTCTATTTCATGCTCACCAAGCAAGCCTCTGACAGCAAGCTTTCTTATATACCTTGATATGGGAAATGGGTATTTGGAACAGTGGAAACAAGTTATTTTTTCCCCTGTAAAGATATACTAATGCTAACTTATAAACACTCTCTAAAGCTCAGGGTCTTAACACAATACAATTTTATTTCTTGTCCACATGATAGTCCAATGTGAGTCAGGCATCTCGCCTGGTGGCTCTCTTCCATGTGGTGACTCCTGGATCCAGGATCCTTCTATTGTGTTTCTCCTCCACTGCAGGGTCCTTCACTTCCAGCACTTGGGACACTTTTTGGCTATATCTACAAGTGGCATATATCACTTCTGTCCACATTCCCTTAGGTAGAGCTCACTCATATTGTTTCACTTAACTGCAAGTAAGGCTGGGGGATATAGTCTCCCTATGTGCCGAGGCAGTAGAAACAGGATTGGTGAGCACCTAGCCCATCTTTACCACTAACAGTTTATCCCCCTAATAAATCAGTACACTGGCACTCTATTTTGTCTTTGTTCTCTTAAGAATGTTATTGTGTGACTCTGCAACGTGTGATTGCTCCTGGTGAATCAAAGTGATAAAGCTACTGATTCTGCAATTTGAGAGCCCAACCATGCTGACCTCAAAGTGTAGTCAATCCATGAAGTTCCTCCCACCGCAGCTCATCCTGAACACTGCTCACCTGACTCATCAAGAAAGGTTTAAGTACATTAGCTGTGCTCTGTTTAATATGTCAGTGAAGTGTGTGCTAAATTGAGTTATTTCTAGGATCTCTTTCTAGTTCCCCAGTAAGCCAGGTTCTGAAGAATAGGGGTTCAAAAAAATAGAGAAGAAGAAAAGGAGGGAAAAGGCTGGATTAATGGGAACAGGGGTAAGGGGTGAGACCGGGGCTAAACGGTGAAGATAAAAACAGACACGTAAACGAGCAAAAGGAAGAGAAGGTAATGGTGAAAGTCAATACAGTAAGGAAAGGGGTTGTGGGGGACAAACACTGAGAGGGCAAGAACTCAGAAAAGGTGAAACAAAGGTGAGCAAGGAGGCTGAAGACAGGTCAGCTGCAGCGGGAAAGAGGAAAGGGTCCTTTAAGAGACACATCAAGCCGCAGGTGTTGTCCGGGAGGCTGGCGCAGGGCTGTCGCTGCACGTGACACGTGCTCAGCGGGGAGCGTCTCGGGAGCTGCGGATCCCTAGGGCCTCCATTCCCCCCTCCCCCCCGCAAGCCAGCTCACGTGTCCCACCTGGGAAGGGCAGGGGTGGGTGGGGAATGGTGGAGGGAAAGGGGGGAAAGCGGAGAAACAGGAGGGAGGGGGAAAGCTGCCGCTGCAGAAAAGAAACGAGTAACTAACCCGCTTTGTGCTTGGCTTGCGAGGTGTTTCCTTCCCGATGAGACTCGAAGCTGTCACCTCTCAGTCTCTGTTTGGAATAAATACACCCGCCCACCAGAGGGGAGGCGGCGCCGTGCCTGGCCGCCCCTGGGAGGTACCTGGTCGCACCTGGGAGGTACCCGGTCACACCTGGGAGGTACCTGGTCACACCTGGCCGCTCGTCTCCGGGAGCCACGAGCGAGGACCGCCTCCTGGACTTTCTACCGCTCTGCAGGAGGATCTGATGCCTGTGACCGACCGCGAGACCGACCCAGGAGTGCCCGGAGGGGTGGAGGGTCTGGAGACTGTAATTGGGGAACTCAAGAGAGGGGTGCGGGCCGAGGAGCAGCAACGTCCACGGAATCGGCCATAAAGGATCAAAGGGGCCAAATAGGCCCCTGTTTCTGGTTTTCTCCTCCAAACATTGGTCTCTGCGGTTTTTTGGGCAACATTTTCTAGCGGGCTAGCTAGTAGCAGGCAGATTATGCGCGGAAGAGGTCGCGCCACTGGGGAGGACTCACGTGCTCGCTGGAGAGGGCACCTGGGGCCCTGTGGGGATAGGGTGGGTGGGTGGGGGGGGGGTTCCTGGAGGTCACTCTCTCTTTCGGGAAGCTTCCCAAAGCTGGGAAAGCTGTGACCTTGTACCTCACTGAATGGAGTCATATTCCACTCCATCACTATGGTCTCGATTCTCCTCCCCTCCCTTCCTCTACTCCTTCCCCTTCCCCCTCCCTTTTCCCTCCTCTCCCCTCCCCTCCCCTGCCTTCCCTTCCACCTCCCCTGCCTTCCCTTCCACCTCCCCTGCCTTCCCTTCCACCTCCCCTGCCTTCCCTTCCACCTCCCCTCCACTGGCTTCCTCCTCTCCCTCCCCTTCCCCTTCCCATCCTCTCCAGTCTCCATCCCCCCTCCCCCTTCTCTCTGCCTGCTTCTCTCTTCTCTTTTTTTCTCTCGTTGTTCTTCTTCCTGGGCCACATCTGAGACTTCTTCGGGCCCATGGATGTTACCCAGTGTACAGAGCACTTAATATAAAGGGCATCACTAAGGCCACCTCAAATGAAGGTTTCTTTCCTCAGGCACCTTGCGTGACTTTCTTCTGTTACACCAAGCCTCCTCACTGCCAAACTCCACCCCAACCCTGTTGATTAAAAATGCACAATTTACAGCTGCTTCAAGCATCTTTTCAGTTGGAACAGCTGATAATACATTGCACAGTTCTAAAGCAGTGGAGCTGACATTCCAAGCTTCCCAGAAAAACCACTTGATCACTTCAGTTACATGTCAACAGTGACAATAATGATGCAGTCTTGTTTCATTCAAATATTTAAGCATGGATTGAGTGTTCTTTCCATGTACCTGCAGTTGTCAGCCTTCTTTGCAGCTCTTCGGGCCAGGTTCCCTGGCGCTGGGGGATGGCATGGGCAGTTGGTGTCTTCCCTGCTTCTGCTTCTGTCTGCCTCTTGGAAGCTTTGGAAGCCAAGGCTCTTGGGTTGCCTGAGTTGCCTGGGTCCACCAAGTATTTCTGAGCTCCATTCTTTTTTTTTTTTTTTTTCTTCAAAGCACTTTTATTTTCAGAAAGGAAAGGACACCAAAAATAGGCCTGTCCTGTGCAGATGTCCAATAACCTCAGTGTGGGGACAAAATGCCCCCCAGGCATTGGAAAGACAGATCTTGTAAGTTCCATTCATCGGTACACTCACCCATTCATTCGTGTTTATCGAGTGCCTGCTTGGTGTTGGGACAGATGAGGATGGACGTTCCTGCCATCGTGCTGAGCTCCAATCTTACAGACCTCTTCTTCCTTTTAGTTCTTTCTCTGTTTCCTCCTTGCTCATAGGGGCTCCTGGCCCTTCCTTTACTCTTCTGTTTATTTTAGCAACTCTGTAGTCTACTTTCTAGAACGACTACATGACGGAGTTCCTTTATCTTCGTACAACTTCAACCCCTGGCCTTGGCAACACTGGGCTTACCTGGATGCTCCAGGGTCCAACCCTGTCACCACATTACCTTGAGCTACACAGTGTCTAGCAGGCTCCAGGAAGCTGGCATCCTCTGTTGGCAAGTCCCAGCTGGGTTCTGCTTATAAATTAAGATTCTTAAGCAGTTGAGTCTATTTACTATTCCAGAGACACAGCCTAATTCCCACCTTAGTCTCAGTTTCTACTCAGGATACTGCCACTCTGAAGGAAGGCTGTGGAGCTGGAAATTTGAATAAGACAAAATGACTGTCTTTAGATAATAGAGTGCCTTGTAGATTCCCAGAGCATGACTCGACCTTAGACATCCTCTAGTCCAGTGCCTCCCAAAGGAGATGCGGAGGATTAATAGAGCTGAAACATGACAGCGAGGGGAAACCAACAGCGTTTCCGAGCATCTGTAACATCCAGGGCAAGTAGACTAGGAAAATGGTTCCATGCCCAGCTGATCATCAGGGTCACAGGGGAGCTGGGTTGCCAAGTTTCTGCTCAGTGTCCGCTTCCCTTCTCTGCTGAGGTTCTCTAAAATTTTAATTATTCCTTCAAATTCTTTGTCCACTTGTTCTTCTGAAATGTTCTATCCTCCCTACGACTTTCTTGGTGGTTTTCTCCTTCCTCTTCACTTACTCAATTTCCTGAAATGCTCTGCTTTTCCACCCACCAACTTGAGTCCCACACAAATAGCATAGGATAGCATAGAAATCATCATCACTTTATATTTACCATGTGTTTTCATATTTATTCTCATTCATGCTATCTCCTAAAGAACATACCACCCAGCTAAGTTCTCCCTCTCTCCCATGCTCAATTGGTACACAATGGCACGTGTAGGAATGTACACATGTAATAGGATGTTTAATACCAGTCTTCCTGAGGTCTACTGTTTCCACCAAATCCCTAAAGATAGAGAACAGTGTAATAGATGCCACATCCCCCATATACTAGAAGGTGTTAAACCACATGCAAAACACCTCAGTAGCTTAAGAAACCAGTGTTGCTGCAATTAGTACATCACTTGCCATTGTCCCATGGAAGGAGTCAACCACACCTTTACAGAGTTTTGATGCTGATATGGCTTGGCTGCGTCCCCACCAAATCTCAACCTGAATTGTGTCTCCCAGAATTCCCACATGTTGTGGGAGGGACCCAGGAGGAGGTAATTAAATAATGGGGCCCGGTCTTTCCTGTGCTATTCTCATGATAGTAAACAAGTCTCATGAGATCTGAGGGGCTTACTGGGGGTCTCTGCTTTTGCTTCTTCCTCATTTTCTCTTGCCGCCACCATGTAAAACATGCCTTTTACTTTCCACCATGATTCTGAGGCCTCCTCAGCCATGTGGAACTATAAGTTCAATTAAACCTTTTTTTTTTGTTACCAGTTTTGGGCATGTCTTTATCGGCAGCATGAAAATGAACTAATACAAATGCTTTGCTCTCCTCTCAAGTCAGCTGGCATTTCTGGGATCACTCAGAGAGCCTAACATGTCTCTTAGGGAATATTAGGAACTAGTATCTAATACTTGCTTGAAAATATAAAGGAAAAGGCTTGAAGTGGCAGAGGAGAGAGAAAGGCAGAGACAGAGACACAGAGAACTGCCCTCGGAGCGATGTGCACTTGGATGTGTATCTGCAGAGCAATGATGTTTCCTGGTGGACCATGTGTGTGACATGCTGGGTGGAGATGACCTGGAGTCATCTGCAAAGGGGGCCAAAGCTCTGCTGCTGTGATGGACTGAAATGGAGAGGGGTAGGCTCTTGCAGTGGAGAGCCTGAGTGTTGGAAACTGACACAGCCATTGGGGGAGTCAGTGCCTGGTCTGCTACAACAGCATTGGGAGGCTCTGGAGGGGCATCTTAGAGAAACCACAGAGATAAAGCTTGAGTGAAGAGTGCACTTGGAAATTCTGCCAGGCCAGAGGCCACCCACTGCACAGCAGCCAGAAACTGTACCCTTTCCTGAATCCCTTTCTCCACCCTCATCAGGGCCAGAAATAGCAGCCAGCAAGTAGCTAAGATGCCAGTGGAGAAAGAAAAGCAGCCACCTGCCCTGGTCCTGCTCGGCAGGCAGTGCAGAGCTGAGGGAGCTGCAAAGCTCCAGATGGGATCAAGTATTATTTGGGACTGGGCATATTAACTATGAGAAGAAACTTACTCTCATGACTAACAGGATGAGACACATCTTAAGACCTGCCCAAGACTTGCCAGGCCCAGGGCAAAAACTAGCCTTCAGAGCAGGTTGAAAGGGACACAGGGGAGTTGAGTTCAGATTAGCGAGGACTCAATGGCACACAGGCAATAACGAGCAGGGGAGCAGACAAGAACAGACGAAAACATTCATTGACCTACAATTAAAATAACTGGGAAGGCTGTGGACTTTCTATTTTGACTTGGTCATTCTCACTGCAGTCTTTCCTATGACCAGAGGTTGGGCTTACAACCAGGCAGTGATGGATGCTCTTTAGCTTCCAGGTTCTTGATTGCCATTAGGTACCCTGCCTGCCACTGATGAAATGGGAAGTGACTTGGTTATGGATTTATAATCCAAAACTAGGCCTTCTAGAGACTGTTGAATAGCGTGCTTTTCTGCTTAGTTGTATTTTTGCATAAAAATACAAATCTTTAATAAAGCCAGATCAGCCTAAACTAGTACCGGCAGAACATGAACTATTGTTTTAAATCATGAATTCTCTATTTCTATAAGGAAACAGGAATATCTAGATATTTTCTTTCTAGTCCAGAGGTTCATATATGCATTAAAAAATTGTTATGATCTTGTTAAAATACAGGCTCCTAGGCCCTGTCCACAGCGATTCTGGGTTAATAATCTTGGGGCAGGACCCAGGAATCTGTGTTTTGATAAGCACTCAAAGTGACTCTGATATCTCTTGCAATTTGAGAAAGATTATTTTATTGGGTACAATGTACACTACTCAGGTGATGGTTGCATTGAAGTGTCAGATTTCACCACTATACAATTCATCCACATAATCAAAACCACGTGTACCCCAAAAGCTATTGAAATTTAAAAAAAGACTGTTGTAATTATTAGTGATCATATTACCACTCTTTGTTCAGTCTAACCGTTTGCTTTTTCCCTGTACTTGAGTGAGACTAGTTTACCTTGAATTTTTTAGGTTAACATTAGAACATTTTGAGGCGCGCTCAGTGTTAGCAACTTTATCAGACATCAAACCTACTAACACTTCTCTCACATAGGAAACTAGTAAATTTGTTCTATTTACTTGACTTCAAGTTTATTAGAATACATATTTTCCCATTTTTTTGTGTGGCTCCTTTTCTTCAGGTGACAGAAATAAATAAAATGACCAGTTAAATTGTAGCTTCACAGTGGTTTCCCTACCAGAGCTACTGTACCAATCAATAACAAACAAAACTGAAGTGTATTCACTAAACACTTTCCAAAGTACAGATCACACACGCGGGATTAAACACAAGTCTGCCTCTGATATACGTGCTTTAAAAGCTTGGGGTTTAAAAGTCTAAGCTATCCCAGTTCATTTAATTGGAATTTAACAAGATTTTTAAACAGATAAGGTAATTTCCTCACATGCTCAGAAATCGTCAGAAACAGGTGTGATTAGAATAGTAAAAATCAGGAGGGAGGAAATCTAGTTCAAGGATTTAATCAGAGGCTCCAGTCAATGACCTGTAAGGTCCTTTTCTTCTACAATGCTGCCATTTGTTTTTCTCTATTAAATTTCCTTCTGGCCCTTGCTCATCACTCCAGCCTGCTGAGAACAGTTGAAGTCTTGCTTTTGTCTTCTATCATATTAGCTATTCCCCCAACTTCCAATTCAATACACATACTTATGAAGAGGTTCTTTCAAGTTGGTAATAAAAAGCCCAGACCAGGACCGATCCGTAACTTTACCACAGGGCAAGTAGACCTGTTCTCAAAGCAACACATACATACAGTGTCCCAACTTGCACATGAAACCTCAATATATAGCTATAATCACACAGAGAAAGAGAGGAGAAAGGTAGCAAATATATTATCCCCTAAAGGTGGTCAGAGACAGATAGTAGGCGTGAGTTAGGGTTCACATTGAGGGTAGGGGGAGCAGGATGGGACTGGAAGAAGACTCTGCAAAGGACCTCAGGGCATTCATAATAATCATGAACAAGTACGTTGACTATTTAACAGTGGCCATGCTTCCTTCGCTATACCAGCACTGTGTATGCATTATCTCAATAATTCCAGTAACTCCTTATAGGAGAGAATTCGTGGCTACCAGCATAGTCTTTGGCGCAAAGTGGCTTGGATTTGAATCTTGACTCTGGTACTTATTTGTTGAGGCCTTGGGAAAACTACTGTCTCCTTGAAGAGCCTCATCTGAAAATGACAATAGTCATGGCACTACTTGTGGGCTTGTGCAAATAGGTAGGGACTCTAGCTGCTTTAACAGATGAGCCCTTAAATCTTACTGGCTTAAGATGATAAAGGTTTACTATACACAGTTCAAATGTGTGTTCAATGGCAACCTTCTGTATGGAAATTTAGTTCACGTTTCTTCCATTTTGTGATTCTGCTAACTGCCAGATAGAGGAAGATCATCTGGAGAAGAGCTGGGTGGATGAGGGGAGGGGTTATGGATCAGACCTAAAGGCTTTCCACAACACCCAGGATGCACTGAGGGTAAGGCAGGCTGAGAAATGAAGCCTCTGTGTCTAGGAGGAAAAAAGAAATGAATTTGATCTCTTCCATACCTGTGAGATTAAACATTAAGTTACTTGGAACAGTACCGAGCACACAGTAAGTGCTCAGAAAATAATGATAGTGATTATTCCCATTTATGTTGTGCCAGTACTGGCTGTATTTCTTTTCTTTCTTTTTTTTTGAGATGGAGTTTCACTCTTGTTGCTCAGGCTGGAGTGCAATGGCGAGATCTCAGCTCACCGTAACCTCCACCGCCTGGATTCAAGTGATTCTCCTGCCTCAGACTCCCTAATAGTCCCTGGGACTACAGGCATGCGCCACTGTGGCCGGCTAATTTTGTATTTTTAGTAGAGATGAGGTTTCTCCATATTGGTCAGGCTGGTCTCAAACTCCCAGTCTCAGGTGACCCACCCGCCTTGGCCTCCCAAAGTGCTGGGATTACAGGCGTGCGCCCCCATGCTCGGCCAGCTGTATTTCTTGTATGTCTTCCTGATGCCTATTACTGTCTTACCCTTTCACTTTAGAGTTTCCTCGGATTTAACCTGTTAGACTGGTGATGCCTGGGGGGTTCTCTTCATAACTATTGGAATCCTCCAGGCATTAAAGCTGACTCTGCTCTGTGGACACCAACCCCAGCTTCTTTTCTGAACTTCAGTCATTACTGGAACACTAGTAGGATATGAGAGTGGGGACAAGACAGGGGGAGGCAGTGTGCCTCTGGAATGCCCCCTGAAGATCCCCGCAGCCTTGGCATGGCAGACCCCTCCTGCATTCCCAGCATGCTAGAGGCTATTGCAGAAACCTTTGCATGAAAGTCCATGATTTCAAGTTTGTCTCTGTGCAATCATTTAATCAGTAATAGAGCAAGCAACTTAATCTATATCCCCCTAACCTCCCCAAACTCGTAAACATAGTCTGACTAAAATGTTTTGAAGTGGGTGGGGTACAGGGCCTTTGAATATGGTAGTGCAGGTATTTTTTTTTCTGTCTTGGGTAAAATATTTGCAATGCATGGAACAAATTGAACTGTGACTTTTGTTTTGCAGTTGATGTTGCAGATATAAATAAACATTGAAAAATTGATTATGCTTTTGTTAGCAAAGCAAAATGGTTAGGATCTGCACTTGAATTCCAACTCCATACCTTACTAGTCTTGGGATTATGGACAGATTATTTAATTATTCCAAATCTCAGTATCTTTATCTGGTAAATGAGGATAATAACAGAACATATATCACAGAGTGGTTTTGCACAGTACCTGGCAATAGTAAACTCCAAATATTTTTATTTGTGTTATAATGATGACAAAAGACCACACACACACACACACACACACACACACACATCCCCACACTCCTTCTCTGTAACAGTGAGGGACAGATATGTGCATTTCTCATGGCTCCCTTAAGGCCCTGAATACCCTAACTGGAGTTTTGAAGAATATTTTGAAAGAGCTGTCTGTGGCATGCTAACTCTGCATTTTTCTATTCGTAGAAGCATCTGTCCTCCCTCATTATCTTCTTTGCACATCTAAGAAGAAGACACCCCAAACAGCTAAAGTTATTATCTAAGCAGTGTGCCATGATAGATGCTGAGGGCTTCAAAAGGCAGGAGTTTGTGGGGTGAGTGATGCTGATGTGGGGGAAGCTCCCGAAGCAAAGCCTGGTTGAGGCTGAGGCTAGAGAGTCCTAAGTGTAGCCCATGTCTCACTCAATCTCCTTGTTAATCTTCATGACAGTTCTGTTTGTTGAGAAAGGCTCCCCACTTAGCCTCAAAAGTCTCTTTGAGGATCTGATGACAATCATGAGCTGTTATCCTAGAAAAATGCATTCATGGCCACTCATATAAAGGTTTGCAATCCATTTCAAGACTCCCATGGGGCCCATCTGTGGATGTCAGATCTAGACACACTCTTCACATAGTCCATTTGTTTTTGCATGTGGGGAAAAACAGTGCCCTGCAAACTTTGTGAGGATGCACATGGTGAACCCTTCCAAGAGATGACAAGACTACTTTAAGGCAGCAGGACGGAGGAGAGAAAATAGGGGACTCACATCCGTGCGTAAAGACTCAGGCACTCCAGATGCTGGGTGGTGAGGAGGTAGAGGGAGGGTGCAAGGATGACTCCAAGTTTCTCAGTTTAGTTGACAGGCTGGTGCCATTCACTGAGATAGGGGATGCAGGGAGGGAAGGAGGACAATTATTTGATGTACCTGTGGGATATCTCACGGGGATATCCCAGAGGTGGTTAAATCTGTATTGACAGCTCAGGAGAGAGCTACAGATAGAGATTTGGAGGTTTGATCAGCATTTTATCAGAGGACATTGAATTTGATTGAATTTTATCAGCAGTTATGAAATTTCATTGAATTTATGGGACTAGATAAGAAATCGCACGAAGATTGTATGGAGTGAGAGGCGGCCAAGGTCAGAGTCCTGAGAAACACTGGCAGGAAAAGCCATGTTTCCGAAACCTCAGGCATTTGCAAACCCCAGGATCATGTCACCTGTACTATGATTTTCTTGGGATTTTTTTTTTCCATTCAGCTCTATTTGTTTTGTAAATTTTGAAAGGGAATGGATTATCCCTATATTAAATGAGTAATAAAGAGAAAGTAATCTTAAAATATCTACCAATGGAAATAAAAAACCAAAACCTCTTTTTCTGTATTCTTGCTAGTGACTATTGGCCAGAGAATGCTTATGTCTGAGATTGCTCTCTCTCTCTCTTTTTCAGAAAAGGAAGGTGAGCTGGGCATGGTGGCTCACACCTGTAATCCCAGCACTTTGGAAGGCCAACACTGGCAGATCATGAGGTCAGGAGTTCGAGACTAGCCTGACCAACATGGTGATAACCTGGCTCTACTAAAAATACAAAAAACTAGCTGGGTGTGGTGGTGCGTGCCTGTAATCCCAGCTACGCAGGAGGCTGAGGCAGGAAAAATTGCTTGAGCCCAGGGGCCGGAGGTAGCAGTGAGCCAAGATCACCCCATTGCACTCCAGCCTGGGTGACAGAGCGAGACTACTCCGTCTAAAAAAAAAAAAATGAGCAAGTGTTAGAGAGATGTTATACTAATATAAAAACTGAGACTTTCTCCTTGTTTAAATCAGAAGAATTAGAAGAGAATTTAAAAAGCGTCAACTTTTTCTCTATAAAACTTGTGTTTTTATTAGCGTTGAAGGCTCAGATATAGAAGGTACAATTTTATGCCCCATACACAGCCCTGGCTGAGGCCTTGCACCATCTAAGATGATCTCTCCTGCCACCACACTATGAATCTCTTACTTGGAAAAATCAGAAGAGATGGGGTCATAGTGGGTCATAGTATCCAGGAATGGAGAGGTCCAGAGAGGGAGTGGTCAGTGTCAGAGGCTGAAGAGAGGCCAGGCAAAGTCTGGACTGAAAAGTAACCCCTGGATTTGGCAACCAAGGATCACCAGTGTCTTTGGTGGAGTGGATTTAATGGCATGGTGAGGGGTGAAAGGTAGAATGTAGCAGATTGAAGAGTGAATGGGAGATGACAATGGGAAAAATCAGCATGAGGAGCTTAGCTGTGAAGGAAAGGAGAGAAATAAGATGTTCAAAAAGATGGTGTTTTGCTTATTTTTGTAAAACATGGGAGATAGTCAAACGTGCTTGTAAGTTTTAAGGAAGGTAATGGATGCATTGTAAGTACTGGAAAGGGGATAACAGATAGAGCAAGGTCTCAGTCTGAGGGAAAATTGGAAGGGTTCCAATCAAGAGCACAAGTGGACAAACCAACTCAGAATAGAAAATGGGTCATCTTCTCTTAGCTTTGAAGGTAACAAGGTGAAGGCACATGGAAACCCAGGGGATGGCTTGAGTATAGGAGTGGAAAACCAAAGGAGTTTACATCTGGAGCCCAGTTTTCCTCTGTCAAGTAGCAGGTGAGATTATATCTGGGAACAGAGAGAGGGACAGCATGAGAAATTGATTCTAAGGAATTGGCTCACGTAATTGTGAAAGCTGGGGCAAGTCCAAAAACTTGCAGGGTAACCTGGGAGGCTGGAAACCCATGGAAGAACTGATGATGCAACTTGAGTCCAAAGGCAGTCTAAGGCAGAATTTCTTTCTCCTTCTGGGGACCTCACTCTGTTTTCAAGTAAGGACTTCTTCAACTGATTAGATGAGGCCCACCCATATTACAGAGGGTAATTTGCTTTACTCAGAGTCTACCGATTTAAATATTAACCTCATCTTTTAAAAAGTATTTTCACATCAACATTCAGACTGATGTTTGACCAAATATCTGAACCCCATAGCTTAGCCAAGTTGACACATAAAATTAGACCATCACAGAATATTAATCATCCCATTTATGTCAATAGTGAAAATATGAGATCATGTAGCTAATGAGAAGAGGGGATGTGGATTCTAGGAGGTTCTGGCTGGTAGTAGGTGCTCTGTTGACCCGATTTTCACTCTCCTTTTTTCTTCCTCCTAAGAAATTTAAGATTTTACCTGATTCTTGGCCACAGGGTTTCAAGGGAGCCAGAGCTAATGAAGACAGCATGGAAGGCCACAGCTAAGACCTACCTGTGGGAGTCAACGTCACCTTCAAGAAGAGCTACGATTTTAACAAGGATGGATAAACCCCATGAAAGTGAACCTCCTTAATGCAAATTCTAATCATGAAGCCCCAGTTGGCAAATCTGCTGGAGACTCTCCCGAGCAACAGGACAAAGATGCTTCAGAGATAACAAACTGTACAAATTGTCTTCCATTCTTTCTCCTTCCTCTGTTTTCAACATGGATAAAATACATATACATTTATCTTGTTCAGATCAGTAGGATAATTTAGCTTTATTTTCATGGCTGCCTTTTCTTAATGTAATAGAATTTCCAATCAGGCTTATTACTTCCTTCAAAAACAAGCCTGAGGTCCTTTCACATCCATCCTGTCCTTGGCAAGGATCTCTGGAAAGTAGCCTGGGACATACCTAGTGGTAAGCCACCTGCTCTGGGTTGAGGGTGGATCTATTCTAGTCAGAGGCTTTGTGATCCGGACAAAGGAATTGAGTATGTGGCTGTCAAATTGTCAGGCAATACTAAATTTGGCTGGCCAGCTGAATTCTAGCAGAAAATCATGCAAACTAAGGTTTAGCAATTGGAGAAAAAAATGGCCCACAGGAAAAAGAATGGGATGAAATTCAGTAGGACTATACGTCCATAGAATTCTAACTTGAGGGCTGCAACTAGCTATGTGACCTTGTAGTACAAAGACCAGTCTTCAGATATAACATAGAGTTTGGAGTTAAAGGGAGCTTTGAGAAGAAGCCATTAGCCACTGCTTCCTCTCAATTTTATATGCATTAAGAAAAAGTTTCCCTTTTCTTCTTTTTCTTTCCTTCCTTCCTTCCTTCCTTCCTTCCTTCCTTCCTTCCTTCCTTCCTTCCTTCCTTCCTTCCTCCCTCCCTCCCTCCCTCCCTCCCTCCCTTCCTTCCTCCCTTCTCTCTCTCTCTCTGTTTCTTTCTTTCTTTTTTTTTGGAGTCTTGCTCTGTCACCCAGGCTGGAGTGCAGTGGCGAGATCTTGACTCATTGCAACCTCCGCCTCCTGGGTTCAGGCAATTCTCCTGCCTCAGCCTCCCAAGTAGCTAGGACTACAGGCATGTGCCAACATGCCCAGCTAATTTTTTGTATTTTTAGTAGAGACGGGGTTTCAATACATTAGCCAGGATGGTCTCGATCTCCTCACCTCATGATCCACCTACCTCGGCCTCCCAAAGTGCTGGGATTACCCATAGAAGCCACCGTACCTGAACAGAAAAAGGTTTCTTTCAACTTAAAAAGGCATGATTCTTGAAGTGCATGTCCTCCGAGTTTCCTGATCCTCCCAATCAAAATGACTTGCACTTGCCCATCCATTCCCATCAGCTCATGCTTATACCCTGCAGTACTTCATTAGGAAGTACAGACGGGTGTGCAAGGTGAGGCATAATGAAGCCTCACTTGGTACACCTGTCTGATTCCTTTTCTAGATTATCTGCACCTTGACAATAGTATCATATCTTGTTTATCCCTGAATTTCCAGGGACAGTGATAGTGCCTGCCACATAATTGATGGTCAGTACATTTTGGTTAAATAATAATAATGAGAAACTCCCATTTGAAAAATGTGCTATAATTATTATTCTTTCTCAATCCAGATGCTCTCCTCTACACACAGTTTTATTCAGGAACTCTCTTAAAGTTGTAAAGGTCAGAAATTGAACACAGTTCCCCAGGTCTTTGAGCAGCACTAAATATAGGGAAAAAAATTGCTTGTGTGCCGAATACCTTACTTCTGGTTGGAGAAAATAAACACTGCACTGGATTATTTTTAAAGATACATCACATTACGTTTGTGATCAACTGAAATGCTAAGATATTTGCACGTGGATTTCTGTCAACCTGCTTTTCTCATTCTTCATGTGTGTGATTGATCTTGAACTCAAACAATAGGACTTCAAATACTTTTTTTTTTAACCCAAAGTAAAGTCCAACAAAAATCACTTTAAATTTGATGCTGTCAGTGAAGACATTAGCAATTCTTCCTGGCTTAAGGTCACTGGTGAATTTGATATGCATCTTTTGTGGTTTTGATTGTTCTTCTTTTTGTCTTCTTTGAGACAGGGTCTCACTCTGTCACCCAAGCTAGAGTGCAGTGGCGTGAAAATGGCTCTCTGGAGCCTCAACCTCCTAGGCTTAAGCAATCCTCCCACCTCAGCCTCCTGAGTAGCTGGGACTACAGGCATGCACCACAACGTCTGGCTGATTTTTTTTTTTTTTTTTGGTAGAGAAGTGGTCTTCCTATGGTGCCCAGGATGGTCTTGAACTCCTGGGCTCAAGCAATTTACCCACCTCAGCCTCCCAAAGTACTGAGATTACAGGCATGAAACACCACACTCAGCCCTCTTTTCTGTTTTTATCCCACTCTTTGACAATGTTGGAGGGACTGGGACTAGCTCTAATAAGAATCACCCCTTTCCATGTTGGGTAATGAATTAACAGCTGAAAATGCACCCTGAAATACTACAGACATCTCTTATTTGACCATCTTATTCACAAAGATCTTACAGATGACATTTTAAAAACGTTTTCTAAAGCACAGAAAGACTTTTTAGTACAGTAGCCCCTGAAACTTGCCAGACAAATAATCTATTAAAACATAAATGAAGCAAGGCATGTATGGTGCCTGTGTATGGTGGCTGTGGTACCAGTGACATTCTTATTTAAATTCTAAGCCTCCCCACCATCACCCTCTGCTTTTTAAGGAAGTCTAATTTAGCATATGTCTTGGCATTGATATTAAGCTGACTTTCCACAACTGACATCCCATCCGATGGCTATCTCCAATCTTACTTATCTTTCATGATTCCTCAAAAATTAATAACTGTGACATTGAGATCATAGGACAAGTTCTTCAAACATCCACAAATAAAGTTATTTAGACTTGAAAGTAAACTCTTTGAGGTTAGCCTTAATAAGCATAGGAGAGCTCTCCTAGATTCCTCACTTAAGTGGCAAGGATCTGCTGTCAGAGATTGATTACCACTTCTGATTTTTGCCCCAACACTGCACGATGAGGCAATGGAACAGGCTTTGTCACCCTGAACATCTTTAACTATCAAACACAGCCACCTGGTGAGAAGCTGCTTCTCTTCATCTTGGGACGCTTTAAACCTTTTCCCTATTTGCCTTGAAGATTTTCTACATCTCGGTATTCTTCTGTTCTTTTGAGGCTGGACATATGAAGGCCCTGAATGTTTCCTATGGTACAAAGAGGCCAAGCTAGTTGTCACAACATGCCAAGGACTTAGAAGGAGATTGTCCAGGTTAAACATGCCAGAATTAGAGGTGAAGTTCAGAAGCCAGATTCCCTCCTTCCCTGGTCATACCCCAGGATGCTCTCCTGAGAAGAAGGTGCCAAACCAGGAGGCAACTGGAAAATATCTTGAGGGGGAAGGAGTTTTCCTCTTACTCCTATAGCCCTTGTTCACAATGTAAGCCTTGGAATTGGTAGAAGATAACTATGCTTTTGTTTCCACAAGGCTTCAAACACAATGAGATCAATAAACTATCCTAAAATTTAGAAAACTAGGTCAGGCTTTGTCTCTTCCATCTGACTCTGGAACTCCAAAAATCCATAAGCTTTCCAAAAGGGGTCCCGTAGTGGACTCATTTCAGGGTGGGGTATCAATGCTTGAGTCTTTAAAAGGTAGCTTAGAGGTAAAGAAGTGAAATAGCCTCCTTTCTTAGAAAACTGAAGCCCAAAGAGACTTGATGATTTGCACAAGGTCACATAGTTATGAAAAAAATGGAGCCTGCCTTTGAACCCAGGGCTTTGCAGCATCAGGCTCCATTCTTTGTAACAGGCTGCTGCTGCTTTTGCCCATGAATTGTAGTTGCTCCATCAGCCTTTATTTCTGCTCCTTCCAGTTTGAAGATTTTTTTTTTTCTTTCTAGACAATAGGGAAAGAGAAGGATTTGAATAATTCTGGCTTCTGCTAATATCACGCCACATTTTCTAAGAGTGGGCATAAAGAAAGTGGTAAATTTGGAGACAGAGAAGCCAGTCATGGAAAAACAGGGTCGAGGAGGAAAGATCCGGCACAGGTGTAACACAGAAAGACGAGAGAGGTCATGCTTGACCACAGACAGACGGATGCGGCAATGGACTGCTATTGCTGAAAAGCCAAAATGATACCAGGCTGTATTTATAAAGGGATGCCATGTAAAGCCCACGGAGCAATCACTAGGCTACAGTCTATATTAGATCTCTATTCAACATGATGCTCAGTTTGTCACACTTTGAAAAGAGAGAGCCCACAGGGGTAACAAAGTAATAGAAAATCACAACTTAAAGTTAAGGAACTGGGGTTGCTAAAGGCAACCATTTTCTTGAATTCCACCATTGTCTGGTTGCTTGAACAGGTAGGAGGAAAGAGAAGAGAAACGGGAAGGAGAGTTGCCTCAGCCAGAAATTTCTCTCCAACCTTCTGGTCTCTCAGCACAGAATTTTAGAAGCATGTTCCGCCTCCTCACCTTCCAGTCAAGGTTAAGATCCCCTGCCTGAGGTCTCTCTCTGTGAAAACTTGCAGCCTCTCATAATCAGATCTTATTAGGGATGGCTTCTCTACCTGTGCAGGGCTCTTACTGTGTAAGTCACCACCTCCACTGCTGGCTACAGGGACTTCAAGAGCAGGACTGGCTGAGCAGCCTCGGGCTCACGCCTGCAGCCCCACACTGACCACAGCAATCTTGTAGCCTCTGCCTGATTTTTTAGCTTGTTTTCAGCCTGTATGTGAAAGATTTTCTCCCTGTCTTCACCAAGTCTCTGTGGGAGTCTGAACCACTACCACCTTGCCCACATACTGAGATACCTTCTTCATGCATCAGCACATTGAATACGATGGGGAAATATATAGGTCAACCACAGAGACTCAACATTGACTTCCAGGAGTGAAAAACTGGGATTGTTTTGATTTTAGACGATTTTTTGTGCAGTAATTGCATATTTTGGAGAAAGAGTGTGATGATTTTAAAACGATTCCTCTGTCATGTCTTCTTTTCTCGTGTACAGAGGTTTTAAGCTTCTTTTAATCTCTCCTGAAGAAAGCAAAAGAAAGAACACCGAAAGAAAGACACACCAAGGAGAAAGCTTATACGGATCACATACGAGGTTCTCACAGGCCACTGATAGCAAGAGGAAAAGTTTGAGAGCTGGCTTTCTCCATCTTGCCCCAGGAGAAATCCCCGGGAAAAATACAAGGATACTGTGTTCTAACTATGAGGGGAACACTTCAAGAGGCAACGACTCCAGTGGCTGACACTGGGGGCCAGGTCCTCATAGGAGCAGGGGCTTAGCTTGCTCCATCTGGCCCCAGGGCTTAGGAGTTATTTTTGAGAGAGCTCTGGGGCCCACAAGTCTAAGGAAGTGCTGGGCATTGCAGAGAATGGCCTCATCCCCAAGTTCATGCCACCAGAATTGCAAATGATCAAGTATGTAATCATGAAGAGGCTGTGAATGGTTAGGAACACAGGCTTTGTGGCCAGACACGCCTGGGATTGAATATTGGCTTTATCAATTTTCTTCCCCCAGTCCAGGGCAGCTCTCAACTGTGTCCAAGGACAAACTCACATACCTTCTAGAAACTGCTAGTCTCCTTTAAGATCAAACTTAGATGTCTGGTGTCTTTTGCTTAATGGTTTATCTCGTACATCTTTCCATAAACAACACACAGAGACTGACCAGATTGTTTTAATGGTATTCCACTATATGACCAGATTTATGTTTGCCATTTTCCAAGAATGAATGCCAAGTTGTTTATGATGTTTGCTATGGGAAACAATGCCGCAATGAATATCCTTGTACAAGTATCTGTATATAAATATAGCTGGAGCCAAATTTCCAGAAAGAGAATTTCTGCAAGTGTCTTTCAAATCTTGTCATTGTCAAATAGTCCTCTAAAGCACCTCCGCCAATTTACCACCCACTAATGGTGCCCAAGAAGGCTTCTCTTTGAAGAGGCACTAAGAAAGAAGAATGAAAGGCATGTTGAGGAAGGAACTAAAAACGTCTTTTGTTGCTCTTTATCGCTCCAGCAAGGCATTGTTGGTGCTATTTTAGGGGTCCTTGGGTGCTGGCTCCACTGAAGATGAGAGCACGGTTTACTCAGAGGGGACATCTGTCAGAATCCGGGCTTATTTTTGGCAACCTAGTGACATGCTCCCTGCATTTCTAGTGGACTCTTGGCTTCCCTCAGCAGTGACCCATTTGTGGCTGAATATTTAGTTGGTCTCTTAATGCCCATGTCTGCTTGGAAATCTATTTTGGGATTTGACATATTGGTCCCCTACAATAACTGTGAGATGTAAATCCCCAAATCAGGATCTTACAGTCTGTTATTTGGAAAGATGTATGGGGAAAACATGGTTTTTATTTTTATTATTTAATAAACTTTAATTATGGGAAATTACAAACATATATAGAGAAAATCATGTGATGGTGCCCCCACCACCCAGCTTCAATAATTATCAAGCTATCTATCACCTATCTTGTTCTTCTGTGCCTCTGCCGATTCCTCACCTCCTATATTATTGAGAAGCAAATCCCAGACATCTTATCACTTAACCCATAACTATCTCAGTGTCTACAGTTAAAATATAAGGTCTCTTTAACAAGATACACTCATATTACCATTAACACTCCTAAAATAATTACAATAATTTTTTGTTTGTTCGTCTTTGAGACGAGGTTTTACTACATTGTCCAGGCTGATCTCAAACTCCTGAGTTCAAGCGATCCTCCCACCTTGGCCTCTCAAAGTGCTAGGATTACAGGCATGAGCCAATACGCTGGGCCCAACAATAATTCTTAATCTACTCGATGCAGTCGGTGTTCAAATTTCTAATTGCCTCCTAATGATTTTCATATGATTTTTAAATGTTATAAAAGCAAATGTTCAGAGTTGGGAGAACTGAGTTCGAGTCTCAGGTTTGTCTCTTTCTTCTTGGGTGACTTTAGATGACTCCTCTGATTTTCATTGCCTCTTTTTCTTAGAATTTTAGAGCTAAAAAAGACATATAAATCTGAACATTTTTGATGGTGTTGCGGATGAGGAAAAAGGAATAGGAAAAATCTGGTTACAATAATTGAAATCAGAGTCAACTTTTATATAACTTGTATATGATAGTTATAAAATCAGTGTGTCCACTGAATTCAATAGAAGTTACAAAATCTGTCTACTCTTATCTCTATAAAACAGAAGTGGTAGAGTCAGGGGATCCTTATCTTCTCCTCGTGGTAGATAAGTACTTTTCAAAATGCAGTAGAGGTAAAAGCTGCTTTCATTTAAGGCACATAATCTTAATATAGTATTTGTTTAAATCTCACAGATACTCCTTTAAAATAATCATGTTAGGAAACTGGGAAATAGGAAGGGGACAAAGGAAGAAAGAACTAAGATTTGGCAGTGATTGTGGAAGTGAAGCAAGACCATTGGTGGCTCTAACGTCACATGGAATAATGGATGCATACGTATGCCTTAACATGTGCCATACAATTATTATTAGAGCAATGAGGCTCACCAGACGGTTCTAAATCACACCTAGTATTTTTCCCTACTGAATTTGTATTGGCAGCAATTGTATTTCTAGAGAAAAATGTATTTTCTATCAAAATCTAGAAGACCAGGTGAAGGAAGGGAAAATAGCCAAATGAAGATACACATTGACAGGAAAGCAAAAATATTACTAAAAACTCTTGGGAGATGAAAGAGACAGTCGCCCATCCCTTTTTCTTGCTTCATGCTTGTGTCAGGGCAGCGGAAGGTGATGGAGCTGGTGGTGTAACAGGAAAAAGGAGAAAATGAACAAAAAACCTGCAGTTCTCCTTGTGGCTTGATGAAGACAGAATTGAGAAGATCTTCCCGGGCTGCAGCCACAGGTGGGCTCCAGCTGCCAGGGATAGCATGCGTCTCTATCTTTACCATGAGCTGGATGCTTTAGTAGAAAAACAGTTCGGGAAGGATGAGGGGTGGGTACTTTCTCTCTCTTGTGAAGTAAACAGTCCTCAGGGTTTGAAGAGGTTGCATTTCTGCTATTCCAATGTGTGTAGGGCACCGTCTCTGTCCTTCATCTGAACACAAGTGCCCACACATCTAGATTCAATATCTTCTCACTTAAACCTAGCAAGGACTCTGACAACCGCCTGTCTCTGTTTAAAGATCACAGGCCAAGGATCTGCTTCTTCGTGAGGGTGGTGAGGAGGGGAGAGACTGTGGAGCGGAGCTGGGGTGGGGGAGGCATCACACAGACAACCTGGAGAGGACTCAGGTGGATTCTGGGGAGAGATGCACCACTAGCATCCTCAGCTGCCCATGGCTGGTCAAGAGCAAGACAGAGATTTACAATTACCTTGGCAACCAGGTAACAGGCAGAACTGTTACTTCGCAATTTCCATTCAGTTTCCCTGCGTTCCCTGCAAGGCTTGGGGGCTGCAGAGTTAAAGACAGTTTTTTCCCCCAACTGCAACATACACATCAACATTTTTCCCCTTTTAATAATCCTCTAAGTTCGCCAGACTCTTTGTTGTAAGGAAATGCAAGAAAATGAGGAAAACAGTGAGACCTAGGATGTGGGGAAGGAAAACACATTTTTGAAGCACAGGTGGGAGGTAGTGGTTTGAATGACCACCTCTCAGTGGAGACCAGAAAGAGAGGAGTCAGGAATGGAGTTTGTGAGAATGGGAAGGGGGTGGTTAGCCGCACACCTATAATATCAGGCAGTTGATTTGCTCATTGTTTCCGGAAACCATGAAAATGGAACAAAAGTGGAAGGAACAAGCAGGATGTATTCCCATTTTCATGTCTGTCCCCTCCCACCTCTTTTCAGAGGTCCTGTTATGGAAAGTCACCTGTGGCAGTCCATATCTGTGTGGTTCCTAATGGGCGCTGATCTCCTTCCTTTTAGTCATTGATTCCACACACATTTCGCAGGCCAGGGTATGTCAGGCATTGTCCTAGACTCGGGGGCTGCAGAGTTAAAGACAGAGTCCCTGCCCTCGTGGAACATAAGTTTTTAGTGACAAAGGCTGACAGAAACAAGTGAGCAGACAAACAACATAATTGCAAATTAGAATAAAAGTGCACTGCGAAGCCAGGGCCTGAGATTAAGATTAAGGACTTAGTTTTGTTTGGAGGGGTGGTCAGGGAAGGCCTTTGAAGAAGTGTCATTTAAGCCAAGATCTAAAGGATGATTGGGAGCAAGGGAAAGATGGGGAGACTGTGCTCAGCAGAGGGACCACATGGGGAGACTGAGAGGCCAGGACGTGCTGGGCTTTGCTAGAGGAACTGCAATTAGACCAAGGTGATGTCAGTCTAGTGTGTAAGGAGAGGTAGACAGATGAGGATCAATAATAGGGAAGGTCAGAAGAAATAGGACCTTGAAGGTTTCAGAAGGTGTGTGGATTTTATTCCTAGTACAACAGCAGACCATTGAATGGTTTTCAGCCTAGGAGTGTTGTGATCAGATGTGTATTTCATTTCAATAAGGCTGCTGTGCATAGACTGAATGGGAGGGTGTGGAGTGGGAGAATGCAGATTGCTGATGACTGTGGTGGTCCAGGAGAGAGATGATGAGGCAGGTGAAAGGGCACACAATGGCCTTCCTGCAACAGGGCCTAGGCTCCAAGTGCTTTTATGTTTTGCTTGTTTATTCTCTTTAGTAGGAAAAAACCCCGATACACAATAAAACAAAGCAATTAAGATGCAGGCTCTACAGTGAAAATCTGACACCACCCTCGCTTCCTATGTGACCTTGGCAAGTTACCTAACCTCGTGTCTGAAAAGTGGGACTTGGTATAGAGATTGAGGGCGACAATTAATGTAAAGTGATTAGTATGATGCCGGGTATATAGTAAATGCTCACAGAACGGAAACATGTTATCAGTCATTGAAAACTTCAAACTAAGCTGCTCAATTTTAGGTCTAGTAAAATTATAACAGGGTAAACATAGGGAGTGTTTTCCCTCCATAAAAATATGTCTTTAACCAAATAAGAAGTTTGGATTTATGAAAAGAATCTAGAGAGAGCAAATAAAAGGTAAATTTAAAGATGTTTAAGGATTTTGGAAATATAAACTACATGGTGGCAAGAAAAAGAAGTTATAATCATTAAGAATGTGAGTTTTGGCTGGGCGCAGTGACTCATACCTGTCATCCCAGCACTTTGGGAGGCCAAGGCAGGAGGATCATTTGAATCCAGGACCTCAAGTCCAGCCTGGGAAATCTTGGGAAAGTCCATCTCTACTAAAAATTAAAAACAAAACAAAAAAATGTTCCAGGCATGGTAACATGCTCCTGTAGTCTCAGCTACTCAGGAGGCTGAGGTGGGAGGATTGCTTGAGTTGGGGAGGTCGAGGCTGCAGTGAGCCATAATTGTGCTCCTGCACTCCAGCCTGGGCAACAGACCAAGACCCAGGCTCGAAAACAAACAAACAAAAACAAAGAGTATGAGTTATGAGTTTTGGAGCCAGACAGATCTGGATTTTCTTCCTAGGTTTGCTACATACCAGCTGTGTGACCCTCAGGAATGTCACCTAACCTCTGAGCACATTTTCTCATCTGCAAAGATAGCTAACAGCCATGCTTTCTGCATAGAGACATGGTGGAGAGTGGATTAAAAAACACATTAAAGGGCTTGCTTGGCATGAGGCCTAGGACCTAGCAAGGGTTCAGTAAATGGGGCGCTGCTGAAGAAAGGGAGCAACCTTATGCTGATGTGTTAGGGGTTAGGAGACCCATCTCCATAAAAGCTAAAGCTTCTTGGAAATGACAAAGCCCTCTCTGGAGAAGGAGATTCCACACTGTACTTCTCCACACATTCAATAGGTGTACAAATTTGCCTGGGCTATTGTGACAAAGTGCCAAAGAGCAGTCGGCTTAAACAACAGAAATGTATTGTCTCGCGGTTCTGGAGGCTAGAAGTTTGAGATCCTGGTGTCGGCAGGGTTGGTTATCCCTGAGGCTGTGACGAGAATCTGTTCCACACCTCTCCCCGAGCTGCTGGTGGTTACTGGCAATCACTCAGGTTCTTTGGCTGGTAGATGTGTCACCTGGCCTTTGCCTTTGTTCATCTAGCATTCTCCCTATGTGCATGTCTCTGTGTCCAAATTTCCTCTCTTTATAAAGACACCCTTCATACTGAGTTAGCGGCCAAGTCTAGTTACTTCATCTTAGCTTAATTACCTGCAAAGACCATATTTCCAAATAAGGTCACATTCTCAGGTACTGAGGCTTAAAGTTTCAACATCTTTTTGAAGGGACCGAATGCATAACAGTGGGCATACCAGCACTGTTTCCATGTCAGAATATGAAGTCAGTCCAGGCTTCCACAGCGAGTGTGGAGGTTGGGGAGGAAGTGGAAGACCAGGGCTGATGCTTCTTCACAAATGGACTCTGCAAATCCTCTCTCCTAGGAGCCCCTCCTCACTAAGTCAAATGCTCCCAAATTGACAACGGGAGTTTGCTTGCAGGCAACCGGACAATCACATCCACGTGTCCACTCTAACACTGGTAGCAGTGCCTATACAAATGAACAAGCAGCAAGCTCTGCTTCCTGTGTGCTCTTTGTGCTCTTGTTTCACCTTCGCTGGGATTCAGGCTTGAGATTGCACTGCTGGGCCACTGTGAATGTTGTCTGGGTTGCGTACTGCACAAATCTAGAGGACGCGATTTACATTACAGTCTATTTTGTACTAAAGTACGCAAAAATCTTGAGCCCTCATCTAATCCCTACAACTCAGTTTTTCTCATCAACTGCTTTCCCACAAGTTTCCCAACTGAGTATTCAGGTTTACTTCTGTTCCGCTGGTGGAACACAGCAAAGTGTGTGTGCCCATGGCAGTGGGGAGGAGAAAGAGAGGGAGAAAGAGAGAGAAACACATGAAGGGAGTGAGGAGGGTAGGATGGAGGGAGATTGAGAGGAAGAAGGAAAGAGAAATTAGGAAAGTAAGAGGTCATAACAGAAGAGCCTGTATATAATTCTTCAAGATCGTTAACAACAGGAAAAGCAACACTTTAAGAAGGACTCTGATAAGGAAATTCATTAAATGATGGAGAAGAAGCCAACCAGCAGCTTAGCTATTGGCAGAACCTTTGTGCTAATTATTAAGGGATAAAAGGGGGCAAAATGAAAAGTGGAGCTTCACTGTTATGCCCTTGAAGGCAATATGCAGGATTTAAAACTGAGATGGATTTCCAGAACAAGGCTGGAGCTGGTGCTCAAAGTCTGGCCTCTTTTCAAGCTGAAGTATTTTGATGTTGAAGCAGGAACATGATAAGAGATGGAAGGATGAAGTATTCAGCGCAAAGAGAGTGACCCTGATTTTTTCAAGCCAGTATGTAAAAACACTTATGCTGTGTATTCAATATGATTACAACTATTCTAACAAATGACAACCAGAAAAAATATGTCAAAATGTTAATGGTGGCTATCTTTAGGTGGCAGGACATGTGGACCCTACTTCTTTCTTCTTTTTCTCCTTTTCCTTCTTTTTGCCTTTTCCTTATTTTCTCCAGCGGGGACAAAAATTAAAGTTAAGAAAGAATCTTTGGTTTTTTAAATTGCAGTTCTTACTGTAGATAAACTGACATCATTTTTTTTTCCTAAAATGACTTAAAAGTCATTGCATATTTTAGTTTTAGAAAAGTTTTCAGTATCAGGGGAACTGGGTTATTCTAGAAGAAAATGTAGGCCAGGCACAGTGGCTCATGCCTGTAATCCCAGCACATTGGGAGGCTGAGGCGGGCAGATCGTGAGGTCAAGAGATCGAGACCATTCTGGCCAATATGGTGAAACCCCATCCCTACTAAAAAATACAATAATTAGCTGCACATGGTGGCACACTTCTGTAGTCCCAGCGACTCAGAAGGCTGAGGCAGGAGAATTGCTTGAACCCGGGAGGCAGAGGTTGCAGTGAGCCAAGATCGTGCCACTGCATTCTGCCTGGTGACAGAGCGAGACTTCATTTCAAAAAAAAAAAAAAAAAAAGAAAATGCATATTCCAGGATATGCAATATCCAGTAAGATGAATCCACACTTGGCCTCAAAAATAGCTAAGGATAGATTTTATTTTTGCTTAGCCCTAATTTTAGTGTAGATGAAGCTCAATCTTTGAGCATTTGAAAGTTATATTAAAAGGCAGACCTCTGGGGGTAGAAACCAAATTCTCAAGCTTGGATAGCTAGAGTGCTTTCTGAAGGCCATTTTGTTTTTATGACCATTTGGTTTGGAATTAATGAGAACTACTTTGCATAGGCATCATTTTATCTTCTAAAGCAGTGCCTTATGGGGATTCTTTCCACTCACCTAGTAGATACAGATTATCAAAGCTTTTTTTTTTTTTCAGGTCCCAACCCTTCACTGTTCTAGTATATGCACCTCAGAGATAATTATTTTTTAAGGCCTACAATTTTAGAGCGTTTATCAGGTTATTAAAACCACCAGTTATGGTGGTAAACACCCAAGGAATTTGGATACTGCTGAAAAGATTAAGAAAACCGGACCTGGTGTGGTGGCTGACACCTGTGATCCCAGCACTTTGGGAGGCCGACGTGGGCGGGTCACAAGGTCAGGGGTTCCAGACCAGTCTGGCCAATATGGTGAAACCCCATCTCTACTAAAAATACAAAAATTAGCTGGGCGTGGTGGCAGGTGCCTGTAGCCCCAGCTACTCGGGAGGCTGAGGCAGGAGAATTGCTTGAACTTGAGAGGTGGAGGTTGTGGTGACTGAGATCGAGCCACTGCACTCCAGCCTAGACGACAGAGCAAGACTCTGTCTCAAAAAACAAAACAAAACAAAACAAAAAACCTCCAAGGAAGCCACTTGGGGGAAGGAGCACACAGAAGAAAAAAAGTTAGTCTTAATTGAATGTTTATATTTCCTTTTTCTTCTCAAGCAGAGATAATCCTTGTGGGCAAAGGAGGTTGTGAAGTCCTCAAAGTCTTTTGAGCCACTAAAATGATTGGTAATTCTTGAAGTACATACACAACAAAGGAATTTCATTGTTGCGGATGGAGAGCATGAGTCAATACAGACGGCAGAAGACCTTTGGTGGACTGGGATTTACCATGCCAGATAGGCTAATTCCATTCAAAAAGATACTTGAATATCAGTCTCAGTGGTTCATTTTCAGGGCTGAAGGGAGCCAAAGGAACCTGCATTTCATTAGTAGGTCCATCCTTTACTAAGAAGCTGAGCCACAAAGAAGAGTAAATAATGGCGCAGCAGTATCACAGTGTGGTGAGAACCCCAATTTGAATTCCACAGTTTGTGTTAACAGCGTGTTGGCGTAAAGATGCCGCAAACATTTGACTTGGGATGGGCTCTGTTGCTCCCTTCCCCATTCCTCCTCCCTCTGCCTTGTGTTCCTAAAGTCTGACCCAGGGACCACAACATCTATGCCCCTGGAGTGCAGATGTTTTCCCCATGCCCTCACCTCCTTCTGGTTGTTAACATAATGTCATTTCTGTCCCTATTTAAAACCACACCCTTAGCACCTCCATTCCCCCTCCCTGATTTGTTTTTCTCTATATTATTACCATATTGACTACTACTAATTTCAATATCAGTCTCTCCCTACCCCACACTACACTGTCAAAAACTTCAGGGCAAAGATTTGTCTGTTTTGTTCAATGCTCCATCCCTAGAACCTGGGACTGTGCCTGACACAAAATATGTGCTCAGAAAACAATTCTACTTATAAGCAGTGTTGGTTCTTTTTCCATTTTTTTTCTTGTAGATCAAAAGCCATGGAGGGGGAGAATTATTTAATCTTAACCCCATATAGCACATTGCCAAAATTTAAAAAGTAGTGTAGGGAACCAAGGGAGGAAACGGTAAGGAGACCCCTGCCCTAGTTAACCCCTTGTTCCACACTTCAGCAACAACATGAGAAGGACACTGAAGGTATATGAAAAACTCATTTCACAGTCATTGCTACCTCACCGGGGGCAGGCAAAGTTCTGAAGCAGGGCTCTTTTTAAAAATTTGTATAAATTTGTGGGGTACAAGTGGAATATTGTCACATGCATTGATTGTATAGCGATGAAGTCAGGGCTTTTAGGGTATCCATCACCCAAATAATGTACACTGTACCCATTAAGTAATTTCTCATCATCCACTGCCCTTCCACCCCCTCACCTTTCTGGGTCTCCATTGTCTAGCATTCTACACTCTATGTCCATGTATACACATTATTTACCTCTCACTTAGAGGTAACAACATGTGGTGTTTGTCTTTCTGCATCTGACTTGTTTCACTTAAGAGGATGGCCTCCAGTTCCATCCACGTTGTTACCAAAGGTATGATTTCATTCTTTTTATGGCTGAATGGTATTCCGTTGGGTATAGGCACCACCACGTTTTCTTTAATCATTTGTTGATGGACACGTAGCTTGCTTCCATATCTTTGCCACTGTGAATAGTACTGCAATGAACATACAAGCTGAAGCGGGATTCTTTATTGGTCTCCTAAAACAACTGAGAAATGGAAGCCCAGAGTGAATGTAGAGGGAGTCTGGCTGCAGTCCCAGCCATCGGACAGGGGGTAGAACTATGGATATTATCACCATAGGGGGGGCTGCAGCCCAATCAGTGACATCACACCCTGACATGGGAAGTGCCAGGCCCAGCCAGTGATGCCACTAGACATGGAGAGAGACCTTCCCCACTACCTCCAGGTGACTGGCGCCATCATCTACTTCAAAGTGCTGCTCCACAGACAATGCTTTCCCATTGGCGTTCTTTATGAAGGCTCTGCTTTAAGTGCAGCTGCAGAGTCGCATCACCTCATTAGCCAGTGGGACTTTGCACAGGCCATTGACATTTTTAACTATTTAATAATAAATACTTACATAGTATCTACTAATATGCCAAGCACTGTTTTAAGCATGTGGCAGAGATTAACTCATTGTATCCTCACAACGAGGTTGTATTTTTTATTATTCCCACTTGTTGAAGAGGAAAGTAAGTCACAGAGAGGCTAAATATCTTGCCCAAAGTTACACCACTAGCGGATGGTGCCAAGTTTGAGCTCAAGTGGTCTGACTCCAGAGTCCTTGTGTGTAAGTAACCATGAGTTATACTGTCATGAATGAAATCTTTGCAGTCGAGCTCACAAAGAACACACAAGAGGTGACAATGAGGATGATGGCTTCCAGTTCCCTCATCCTTCAGATCTACTTGGTCACATGCTCCAGGCTTTCTCAAGAAAAGGCAAAAGCAAGCTTCTCTCCTGGGACTACCCAAGCCTGCTTTCCCGTAGTGATTGATTGAAACCGTGTGGTCTCAGGCACACCTTCTCTGAGGCTACTAAAGAGTTAAGGCTTCCCTGACACCTGCTCATTAGGCCTTGTTCCCTTGGTACTTACCCTAAAAATCAGAGTTAGACCCAGCAGGAAGGGTTTTTCTATGAACATTAGTTTAAATGGATACTTTTTCTGATGTGGCTCTGAAACCTCAGACTGATTAATTTTTTTCATTGTCTTTCGAAGTCCCACTGTGATCTTTATTCTAGATAAAATATATTAGCAACTGAGCCCAGCTTGCACCTGTAATCCCAATACTTTGGAAGGCCGAGAAGGGCGGATCACCTGAGGTCAGGAGCTTGGGACCAGCCTGGCCAACATGGTGAAACCCTGTCTCTACTAAAAA
>NW_016107575.1:2535536-2684319 GCF_001604975.1 Cebus imitator | reverse complement strand
CAAAAGTGGGCAAAGGATATGAACAGACACTTTAAAAAAGAAGACATACATGAGGCCAACAAACATATGAAAAAATGCTCATCATCACTGGTCATTAGAGAAATGCAAATCAAAACTACTTTGAGATACCATCTCATGCTAGTTAGAATGGCGATCATTAAAAAATCTGGAGACAACAGATGCTGCAGAGGATGTGGAGAAATAGGAACACTCTTACACTGTTGGTGTGAGTGTAAATTAGTTCAACCATTGTGGAAGACAGTGTGGCGATTCCTCAAGGACCTAGAAATAGAAATTCCATTTGACCCAGCAATCCCATTACTGGGTATATATCCAAAGGATTATAAATCGTTCTGTTATAAGGACACATGCACACAAATATTCATTGCAGCACTGTTTACAATAGCAAAGACTTGGAACCAACTCAAATGCCCATCGATGATAGACTGGACAAGGAAAATGTGGCACATATACACTATGGAATACTATGCAGCCATAAAAAATGATGAATTCGTGTCCTTTGTAAGGACATGGATGAACCTGGAAACCATCATTCTCAGCAAACTGACACAAGAACAGAAAATAAAAAACCACATGTTCTCACTCATAGGTGGGTGTTGAACAATGAGAACACATGGACACAGGGAGGGGAGCATCACACACTGGGGTCTGTGCAGCAGAACTAGGGGAGGAACAGTGGGGGGTGGGGATTGGGGAGGGATAACATGGGAAGAAATGCCAGATATAGGTGATGGGGAGGAAGGCAGCAAACCACACTGCCATGTATGTACCTATATGCAACAATCTTGCATGTTCTTCACATGTACCCCAAAACCTAAAATGCAATTTTTTTAATATATATATATATATATGAAAGGACAAACTGTGCATAGGAGGTGAAGGGAGCCTAACAGTTACTGAATTCTGGGCCAGGCACTCTCCTATTTGCTAACTCTTCCATTTTCTAAAGTGGTATGGGACAGAGGTGTTGGAATACCTATTTTTACATGACACGTTGAGGAGGCCAAGTGGCACAACTTGTATGGAGAAGGACTTGAATCCAGGTCTGCTTAAAGATTCGAGTACTGTGCTCTTTCCACCCTCATCCCCCCATCCCCAGCCTCTTGCGAAGCGCACAGGGAGCTGCCTGAGAAGAAGCAGAGAGATAGGAGACCACTAGATATAATGGTCCTCCCTGGAGAAGAAAGCCATGGCCCGGCTTTTCTGTAGAAGGTCAAGGGGAAAGAGGAGGAATCTAGAATACTTGGGAGGAACTCTCATGTGGACAGGAAGTGTGTTTTGTTTGCTCTGACTCAGCACATAGCTCAGTGTGCAATAGAGGGTTGACTCAGCTCTGGGCTTGGGTTACCCTAACTCTGCACATCCCAAGGGAGCTCTGGCCTTTGGGTCCTGGAGATAGATCACCTCTAAATTATCTCCATAGATCATTTAGCATATCTTGCCTATGAATGTGCCTTTGTCTACCTGCTGTACTTTGGGTCATGCTAGATAGTTCATGCTAACAATGTGACTTACAGTGTCGACCTTGGCCATGGGTCATCAGTTTGACCTCTGACAGGGCTGGAGACTGAGTAACTAAGGTTAGCCACATTGGTACTCCATGCCTAGGTGACTAACACCCCCATCCCTAAACAATCCCTGGACACCAAGACTAGGTGAGCTTCCCCATTACTAATGCTCCTTCCATGTTGTCTGACAGCATTGCTGGGAGAATTAAGTGCTGTGTGCTGAAATCCACTGGAGGAGATAATAGGATGCTGGCATCTGGTCTCCCCTGAACCCTGCCCTGTGTGCCTTTTACCTTTGCTAACTGTAATCTGTATCTTTCCTGTGTAATAAACCATAACCCTAAGTATAGTCACTCTTCTGAGTTCTGTCAGTCCTTCAGACAAATCATTGAATCCGAGGATGGTCTTGGGGAACTCTAAAGAAGAATTTAACACCAGCCATTAAGAATCAACTTGTGGGCTGGGTGTGATTGCTCACGCCTGTAATCTCAGCTCTTTGGGAGGCTGAGGTAGGCGGGTCATGAGGTCAGGAGATCAAGACCAACATGGCGAAACCCTGTCTCTACTAAAAATAAAAAATTAGCCAGGTATGGTGGGGTGTGCCTCTAGTCTCAGCTACTTGCAAGGTGAGGCAGAAGAATCGCTTGAACCCGGGAGGTGGAGGTTGCAGTGAGTCAAGATTGCGCCATAGCACTCCAGCCTGGGTGACAGAGTGAGACTCTGTCCTCAAAAAAAAAAAAAAAAAAAAAAAAAAAAAGAAGAATCAACTTTCAGAGATGGATGGGGGATGGGGGAGGCTTTAGTTTGGTTCAGACCAGTAAGTACCTATTGAGCACTTACTTCTCAACAGGTACTGCTAGTTGTTGGGATACCAAGATGAACAAGTCACAATCATTGCTCTTCAGGACAGCTTAGTGCCTTCAAGGATCCCAAGAAAAGCAATACTTACATCCGGAGGTGCTAAGCACCACAAGAGACACAGCATGCTGCCACGGCGCTCGGGGAAAAGCTCTCTGCCCAGGTGGGTGTCCAGGGAGGAAGGCTTCCTGGAGGAGACTGCCCTCTCTGAGCTACCCTGGGTATTTTGAAGGCTTGGTTACAGCTCTTGGAACTGCCTGTCTGCAATTATTTAACAGCTCTCACTAGGAACATTTGTGCCGAGGCTCTGAAGCTAAGGTGAGGGGAGTAGGTGTGTTTCCCACAAACCCAGGTCTCTGCTAAACTCTGTGGACTGCATAACTGATCTCAGACATGGAAATCAAAGTGGTGCCGCACCGGAAAAAGGAGAATAGAATGTCTCTTTGTGGCTTACCTGAGGCTGTCCACAGATCATAGGGTCATTCTGCCTCAAAGAGCTGCTGGCGATTGCATCCACCCCTCAGGTCACAAGGCCACAGCATAGAAGTCCCAGGACCTGGTGAGAACATCTTCCCCATCTTATCATCCCTGCCGAAGCTGAGACAGACACTCTTCCATTCCGCCTGCTTTCCCTGGAAGGTGCAAGGGTGAAAGGTTCTTGCTCATTTCTTAAGATCAGTGGTATTTCCTTTCCATTCTTTCTTTCTTTCTTTTTTTTTTTTTAAATGGAGTCTTGCCCTGTCACCCAGGCTGGAGTGCAATGGCGCCATCTCTGCTCACTGCAACCTCTGCCTCCCAAGTTCAAACAATTCTCCTGCCTCAGCCTCCTGAATAGCTGGGATTACAGGCGTCCACCACCATGCCCAGCTAATTTTTGTATTTTTAGAAAAGACAGGTTTTCAGCGTGCTGGCCAAGCTGGTTTTGAACTCCTGACCTCGTGATCCTCCCACTTCAGCCTCCCAAAGTGCTGGGATTATAGGTGTGACATTCTTTCTCTCTTCTAAGGAACACTGCTACCAAGCTGGGGTGGGGTTCTCTCATTTCTTCAAGTTCTTTTCCACTTATAAAACCCTCCCCTCATCTATTCTATAAAACACATTCTCTTGACCTGCAGTTACTTTTGAAATGTTTTATTGCTTCTATTACCTCCAGGATACCCCTTTTAAAAAAGTTCCACAGCTGATATTACTCTATATCAGAGTAAATCCACTCAGGTCTTCTTGTGCGAGGTCCAGCACTGTGCCCATCTTTCCACAGACTAGCCACGGCACTAATCACCATCCTGTTTTATGTCACACCCACTTGGCCACCCTTGAGATCTACCACACGGAGATGCAGCAATGTACCTCTCATTCAGGAATCCCTCCTCTCCCTCGGCCATCCCACCTCTAAGGGACATTTCTTCTTTTGGGCTGCCCAGATCTAGGTTTGGGGAATTATGTATTTTATAAATCTTGGTGGGAGGCAGAGCTCACCACCCAAGAGAGAAGATTAAAAGGCTCTAAACCTGTTTTCTCAGTCTCCTTAGATGGTGCACCCATGTGGGATTCTGACGCCGGAGCTACTGCCTGAGAGAAGAAGGGTGCTGGGGATTCATCCTGGTGGAGGTGGCGGCAGAAGAGGCACCATACGGTCTCAGGGCGGTAGCAGCAGCCAGGCAAGCTGTGGTGCCCAGAGTCCAGCAGTGGTGACCACACGGTCCAGATCAGTGGGAGATGCGATTCTGGCTGCTCAGCCACGTGTTTCTTCTTGTCGACAGGCTTCCAGCTACTCATGTCTCATCAGTAAATTACTTTCCCACTTATGTCAGACATAGCCAGTTTCTTTCACTGTAAACCAGAGCTGCTGGCTGAGACACACTATGCTTTACAGAGCACTTGCCTCTCCAGGCCATTTCCCTACTCCCCCAGCCTCCAGCCCAGGTGTGAGCCCGAACCTTTCAAGAGGTAGACGCACGGAAAGGAACCCTGACTCAGCGACAAAGCTGATGAAGACTAGGAAAGAAATCTCTCTCTTCACTGGAAACTGGGAAACAGGTTGAGGGGTTAGAATGTAATCAGTCATTCCAGCATCTCATAAAGTCTTTTTAAACAAGTTATTAATGCCAGTAATAGGGAAAAAAAGAACAACAGTTTCCCTCTTGTTCTCTTCTGAATCGCTCCCTCTCCATTTTTTCTTCTTTCACCCAACACTCAAAGCATGTACCTTTGGCCTTAGCATGATTGAAATGTTTGCTATCTATTTTTTTCTGGATTCAAGTTTTCAGCTGGTCATCTACATAAGAATTGTACCTTTTTTTTCTATACAGAACCTGAGGGAAAAATACCTTTCACCATCAAATACTGCAGCCTCCACCCTCTCCCAGCTTGCTCCCTACCCCCAAGCAGACACAATCCTTTAAAACACACAACATAATCTTCTTTATTTAATTGTTTAATCAGTTTACATTCCACAACTGACAGATTATTTATTTTTTTTCCATGAACAAGTCATTTAATTAATTACCAGACACTTGTTTATCTTCAATCGATGGAAATACAATATTTCTGCCAATTCGAAAAAGAAAATTGCAAGATGCAGTCAGTTTCAGTGAAGTCCCCAAATGCTCTCTCCTTCCTCAGTCCTTTCAAAGTCACAGGAACCTGGCAATTTCCCTTTTCACCCCCCCCCCCCACTTCCCTGATACGTTTACCTCTCAGAATATCACAATAGTTTCAAGATCTGGTTTGGATCACCTTTCCTGTAATTAATTAATTATGAGAAGGAACAGACAGTACAATAGATCTGATAAGATGTAGCATTCTTGTTAAGATTAAACAACACATTTATTCACATCGTATCAGAACAAATTAACATAATATTTAGTCTTATTTTAGCACCAATAACCACAGGAATTGCTACCTCCAAGGGCAGAGGCGTTGTTAGAATCCTGCAGTACACGCCACTCCTTGTCTAACCAATCAGAAAGCACTATGCAAATTAAAGGTAAATAAATTTATATTGACTGAGCAATTATCTGGTGGGCCCATAAACACTCCGGGCATTCAAGGGTTTTGTTGGCTATGGTCCCTGTCTAATGACCATATATAAAACTTACTCACCAAATCAGCTCATTTTCGCTCAGTAACACAGGGCTCAGAATGTTATATTTTAAATTAATCAAACTTTGTCGTACTGACTCGTGGAAATGCTTTGAGAATGCCCAGGGGTTGGCTCCTTGCATTTTATTCTGTTCTCTCCATCAAGATCTCGACACTTATCTTTTTTGCAAACAAAAGAGGTTTCTTCAATCCCAAGGAAGGTCTCCAGGCAGGGAGGAGAGGTAGGCAATGGTAGGCTGAGTCCCAGTGCAGGGGTGGAGCCTGTCACCATCACTGCCACCTCCTAGGATACCCAGTCTGCTGGTGGCCACTGCCCTTCCCAGGGTATCTCCTTTTTAGCATTTGACTTAGAGATAAATATTTAAGAAAATTAAGGGATTGAGAAAATAGTTCCAAATATTGGTGAGATGATCTTAGCAGTGACTGGACCAGATAACAAAATGTTGTAGGATCTTTATTCTTGACAGAGAGAAGGCCTGCCCGCCCCTTCCCCACTGTGTGATAAAGGGATCTGGATAAGGGGGTGGCAGTAGCTGACATTCCTGCAGCTGAAGAATGTGACCTGCTTTGGCCTCTAGGACTTGGACAGGTCATCAGGGACATGGCTGGGGCAGCGCTAACACCCTCTGGGGGCAGATGGGACATGTAGTCCACAGGAGCGATCAGCTCCTCTTACTAAGCAGGTGAAGCAGAACTTCCAGAGGCTTAGACAGCAGCCTCAACAGAGTTCTGTGCTTTCTACTCTAGGCCAACGCAGCAAGACTCACTCCTGCCTCCATCAGCTCTGACAGTGAGTGACCCACTAGAGAGGACCACGCTACCCGTCTCCTAATGAAGAATCTAAATCCGTGCTGTCCTATACAGCAACCAGTAGCCATGTGCGGCTGTTGAACACTAGCAATGGGGCTGGGCTGAATTGAGATGTTTTCTAACAGGAAAATCACATCGGATATTGAAGACTTCATTTGGAAAAAAGAATGTAAAATATCCCAGTAATTTTTTGTATTGATTCTATGTTGAAGTGATATTATTTTTGATATGTTAGGTTAAAATATAGTCTGAAAATTAATTTCACTGGTTTTATCTCTTTCTTTGGACTTTAAAAAATCGGGCTACTAGAATACTTAAAATTGCATATGTGGCTTGCATCACCGTTCCATTGGATGACGCTGGTCTATACGAGCTTCCTGAAGCTGGTCCCATAGGTCATCGCTGTGAACCAGCAGAGGAGAGGAAAGCTGGGATTGAAGGTGCCTCGAATCATGGAGTGGTGAGAGGTTGGGTCACTGGCCAAGCTTGGTGTGCTTGCCCTCTCTGGGGCAGCTGGCCTTCTCAGTCCTGCAGGGAGGCAGCTGTTTGTGCTGCAGGTTTACCTAATCCCTGCTCCTCTTTCCTACTTCCTATTATTTTAGGGTTACTGCTTTGAGGATCCTTCTCTGCTGCCTTGCTGAGGATTCTCTGGTGATTCTGCCATCTGTCCTTCCCAAAGGTCCCTTCATCTTACCTCTGCTCCCAGCCCGCATCTTCTGCCTACTGCCTCCATGCCACCACTGCCTCTGCTGCCTTCATTCTTATTTGGTAGCATCCCTTGGCCAGACTCCCTGCTTCTGACACTGCAAGCCACATTTATAAGGTGAGTCATAAATCACAAAGCAATTCACACACGTCATTTCCTTGGATGCTCTTTCTCCTACCCCAGCCCAGCGCAGCAAAACTCAGTCAATAGAGAGAGATAGTAAAATGAGATTGTCAAAGTGGGTGGGAAAAGGAATCTGAGAATGAGAAGGTATATAGAAGGCTCTGGACTCTGAGTGCAAACTGGCTGTTAGTGCGAGGTCATTTTCTGAGGGGCAAAAGCAGGGGCTGGGGGTAGCAGAGAGAAAACGTCTCCTAAATGACCCCTACGCAGTAAGCACACACCGGCAAGGGCTCAAAGTCTCTCTAAAAATAGCAGCAAAATATACAAGGAGACTGGGCACCCAGGAGCCCTGCAAGCCCCTGATCCCCGTTTGGCTGAGAGGACGTGGAGACATGGTGAGGTAACGAGACTCCCCCGAGGCCCCGAGTGAGCTGATGACAGAGCCACTCATGCCACCTGAGTCAGCTCTCTGTGTTGACCTTTGCCATAACCCTCCAAACATTGATGATTTATTTTTATTTTTGGGGAAGTACATTTTACTTTACAGACAAAACCCTTAGAACAGAGAGTTCTAAGCAGACATTGGTGACTGTGAGAGAAACAACCAGAGAAATCCTCCTGCGCCAATGGTATCCCTCCCTTCAGAGCCCACCCCAAGTCAGGATTTTAGGGCCATCCACATAAGTCCTCAGAAAACCGAGGGCTACATCGTTGCATTTGTTCAGTCTCAATCTCACACCCCTTTATTTTCAGTTTCCACTTTTATTTGTACATTTTTACAGATAGTCTTGAATAGCAAAACAGTCACACCATGGGTGGAAATGGGGAAGGAGGATGAGAATGAGTTTGTGAAAGCTCTTCACAGGAAAGGCTTCGTCACGCTCACAACACAGATGCACTGGTACAGACAGACTGGAGAGGGTCTATGGGTGACCCGGAAAGGAAAGGAAAAGCTCAGCCAGTGGGAGGAGTGGGGTTCTGGAGAGGAGAGAGGGATACAGAGTTCCTTAAGGAGCAACACCTGGTCCTTGGGAATGAAGAGTAGGAGTTGCATTTGCTGAGGTTGGTGTTCGCCAAAGAGATGCCAGCTTCTTGGAGCTACTGCTGTGCAACTCTTCACATTCAGACCCAGCTTTTCGTTTCTCACACCTGAACATACACCCTCCTGCAGTCGGGTGGCTCCCCCGTTACTGGCTGGGCTCTATCTATGAGCAATGGCTTCCCTTCCATTGGAGGAAGTCTCACCCTCACATGGACACTTGATCCACTGCAAAGCAGAAAGTGTGAGGATCCTTTGGGAAGGGCGTTCTTTTCTTGTTTAGAACCTAGGATTCTGTTTTTCCCAAACAGGATCACATCCAGACATGTCTTAGTGAATGTACCATCTAACGGGCTTCCTTATAAGAATCTATATGTTTTTGATGCAGCTACTGGCTTCAGCAACTGACAAGAGAAAGATCCCAGCTCCCTGAAACTTGGTCTCATCCTAAACTTGAAAGATCATTGAAACCTTTCAGAATCCGATTTGCTTCCATTCATTCCATTTGGGAATATAGAGCTAGAAATAATGTTAGGAGAGTTAAAAAAAATACTAAGGCACGGACCATGTGCCTTGGCTAACAGTTAACTGGTTTAGTTCATATATGCTATTTGCCCCATATGGTTTACTCATTCTGTCACCTCTGGGAATAGCTGAGATGGATAAAAGTGCCCTTTGCAAAATTGGCTCTGGACAAAAGGAAGTCTAGGAATAGGTAAAGTAAAATAAGGAGCCAATTTCTCTGGGGGACCTGAATGAAGAATGGAATACCATAGGTGTGCTTAAGTGGGACAGGCACAGCCCTGTTCAGCAACCAAGATGACCTTGCACTCTGGGTTGTTGTTCAGCAGCGAGGCATAGACACTTGATGGAAGAATTCCATTCCAGCAGGGGCTCTTCTGAGGGATACTTAGAACACACATAACTCATACGACACTTCATGTTTGCAAATCACTTTGCAATTTCTTTGTCACCCTTAATATACCATGAGGTAAGGTGTTATCACTGTCCTCATTTTGTAGATGAGGAAGTTCAAGTATGAAGACACAGTGCCCAGAGTCACAAATCATTTTAGTGCAGAGCTGTAGTGAAATTTACAGTAACTGTTATACAAGTGTAGCTTAATGAGTGGGTTACTCTGGCTTCGCATTCTTACACCTATAATTAGACTGAGATGGCATCTGCCAAAAAAAAAAAAAAGAAGAAGAAGAAGAAGAAGGAAGGAAGGAAGAAGAAAAGAAAGAAAAGGAAAGAAGGAAGAAAGGAAGGAAGGGAAGCAGGTAGACAGGCCCAAACAGAAATCTTTTATCCCTGCTCCATCCTGCCCTTAAGGCCGGGCATTAAACTTTTAGGCCTCTTTGCTATCTTTGGGGGCTCAGGGTCCTGCACTCTTGCTGCCAGGAACGCAGGGTCAACCCGACGCAGACCAGTGTGGTTCTGTGGCTGTGCACTGCTCATATGGCCCCAGCTGCCAATCCAGAGATGAGCACTCACTGGGGAAGTTTTGAGGTCATGACCATTTCGACTGGGCCCATGGTGGATGCCTCAGACTGACTGGATTGTGAACAATCCTATAGTCTTTTTTGTATTTTATTTTGCTCACTTTCTACAATGAGAAGGTATTATTCAGGAAAGAAACCCAATACTCAGTAATCACATATTCTAAGAACTAGGAGTAATGTTTAAGAAACATTTTGCATGGTGGCAGCATCAATGAAAAGAGGGCAAATACAGCCCCAGACATTGAGAGCTTTGAGAAACAGAAACCAGAATCACATGTGTATGTCAACTCTGGTGGGGGTTCTTAAAAATCTGCCCCCTTACTCTATCCCACACCAGCTGGAAGATGGCATGGAAGGCAACCCGCTAGTGTGGACCAGCTCTTTCTATCTGCACTGAAATCACCGCTCACTCTGAAACATCATATTTTCCTGGAAAGGTCTGGGTGTGTCCCTGGGATGGATAAGTCCCCATGAGATAGGGAACGTTTCAGAAAAGAAGCTTCACTTTAACTACAAGAATCAACCAAGTATCCCCCATAAACCACACCAAAGGATGACCAGAGTGTATTTCTTCCCACTCCTTCTTCCAGACATTTGAAAAATCAGTTAATACTCAGCACATAAGCCAGGTGAAGAGAGAGTCCATTCTAAATGCCTCTGGGTGATGTACTTGAGTTCCTTATTCTGAATTTGACCCAGGCAGGCATCTTTGGAGACCTAAGCAGCACATCCTCCCACTAAGTCAAGACAGCTACACACAGTGCGTTGATTTCCGGCATCTTATCATGAGTGTGGAATATTGAGATATAGGGCTCAGTCTCAGAGTCTTGGGATATCCTTCCCTCTTGTCACAGGAGAGGCAAGCATTGCTGGGTGGGACCACTCATCCCTGATGGAAAGATACGCACCTGGGCTCAGGGCGCTTAAGGAAGGCTTTGTCTAGATTTGGAGGAACTGCCCAGTCTCTGTGATTCCATGATCCCTGAAGTTGAAAGGGTAGGGTTGTTGGAAAGCTAAGGCTTGGAGGATTGAAGCTGGAACAGGCACAGATTGTATTTTTCATATTTTGATGCCAGGGAACCACAGACCTACAGCCACAAAGGAAGGGGGCTGCTTGGAGTCTCCGAGCTTCTCTACAGATGAATCATTTATCTATCTTAACTGACCAAAGTTGACACAGGAGGAAAGTAGGGGTGAGTGGAGAGAGAGAGAAGGAAACAGAAGAAATCATAACTCCCAAAACAAAGAGAGAAAGATAGGGGACCTCTCTCCTGGTAGAACACCCCGCTTTCCTGAATCCCAGTGAAGGAGGGTAGGGAAGGAAATAAGAGTTGCAATGGGCCGCAGGCTCAAGGTTGACTTGCACGGAGCTCAAAGCACATATATGTTCGTATACCAGTAAGAAGTTTGAACTTGACCTAGGGTTGGGACTGGCAACTTTGTTGAGGTCATTGGCCCTACATCCCCTCATAGGGTTGGGTTCTACTTTGCTTTGGAATTAGCAGAGTCTGACCTACAGAGCCTCACAAATCGAGGCTCCTCTCTTCCTCCTCCTCATCTCCCTCACAGCCAGAGAGCTTCCATAACTGGTTGGAGTCACATGTTTTAATCTGTGGTCAAGCCCTTATGCTAAGAGGGATCGAGGTCACCTGGCAGTCCTCCCATTGGCCAGGACTTGCCCTCTGAACGGGGCCTCTATCCTGGCCATGTGGCTGGGCATGTTTTTTTGCTTCCCAGCGGGATCAGATTCCAAAGTGTGTTTGTACTTATCTGCCCCGCTATCAAAGAAGTCACTCAAAGCCCCTGCTCTGCGGATGGTGAGTTGAGCACAGGTGGTTTACATCTTTCCTGGGACACTCAAGGTTTCAACGGGATGCAGTAAGCTTTGCTAAAGGTCTGTCACAAAGATAAGTAATTGGATACAGCAGATAATCTACTTGTTGAAAGTATGGGATTTTAAAAAAAGAGGATATAAATAATGATAGGTCTGTAAGCCAGCATCCTCAAACATGATTACTTACAAAAAGTTTAAATGGTTCATAGCAAATTTCCCCATTTAGAATTTTCCCTCTCTCTCCTGCAACTGGGAAATAGCTGGGATTTCAGTGTGGGCATAGACAAGCCCTCTGCGCCAAATGGATGCTCATGGACACCTGTCTGTCCCTTCCTCGGCAGAGCCCATTCAGGACACTTGGAAGGAAGACACAAGGCCTCTCAATCTGAGATACTTTTCTTCACTTTTCCTTAAGCCCAAGTATGCCCTTCCCCTTGAGGGAGAAATCTAACTTTTCAAAGAAAATTAAAAATAAAATGCCCAATTGAAAAACTGGGTTTTCCTGAAAATTATTTCCCTTCTCATAGAATAAATCCTTTATTTTAAAAATAATCCTTAGAACCCCAGTTGGAAGCTAACAACGTCTCCCGCTGCACACCTTACCCTATCACCCAGCACACCCACACGCAAGGAACTCACACACAAGACCTTTTGCAGAAGCTGACCAGCATCCCCAGTAAGGAAGTCTTGAGTGGTGCACCCACACCTGCGTGCAGGTGCATACTGACACAAACTTACACAAAACGCACCAGAGAGATACACACACGGAGAGACCTGCATTCAACCCCATTCATGCACACCAGATGTCATATCATATCCAGATATGAATTCCACACACAAAGTTCAAAGGAGCAGATGAGGGTGGAAGATAGAAGAGAGAGAAGTGGTTAGTAGGTGAGAAGAGGAGGAGGGTGGTGGGAAGATGAGTTGGAAGACAGGGAAATGAAGCAGATCACACAGCAGTGGAAGGAAGGCTGCTGAGTGCTTGGCAAAGCTCCCAAAGTGTATTTGTTAATGAAACAATGGGATTCTCTGCTACAGGGTTGACCATGGCTACACCAGCTCAGGGATTTTCGCCTGGTTTCCCCAGGGCTGCTGGGCACCAGCAGGATCACTGAGATGACTGTGAGTGGCTCCAGCCCACTCCAGCAGACTCCCACCCCTAGAGCGTTCACAATTCTCTGGCTGACTTTGCTCGCCAGCACCTGCAGTGCTCATTTGCTCAAATGAGCCCGAGACACTGGGGTGGGTTTATTCCACCTCTGTTTGGGTGCTAACCACTAAGACTGCTATTTTGGGATTCATGGCCTTGAATATCAGGAGGGAAAGAAAGAGGATGGAAAGAGTCAAGAGTTCTGCATTAATTTACACAATATCATACAAACTTGAGCCCATGGGAAATGGAGGTGCTCTCTCTGCATGTGACCCACTTCCTTTCATTCGTACAGAGGTCACCCCTAGGGAAAGGGCAGATGTCCAGTGACAAAGGACAGCTTCTCTAATGGGTAGTGAAGTTCTCGTTGGTCTATGCTCTTGTACAGCAGCAACCAGAGCAACATGCCTTCTCCCTCCTGAACCGTGTGTTCCCCCTCTTCTCTCATGGCTTATGTGCCCAGCTGTGTCTTGAACTTCCAAAATTAGAGGGCTAAATCCTGCAGAGTCCCAGAGCTGTAATGTGGAGAACCACGGGGGTCCTCTGGCCCAGTGGCTTTGTTCTTGGTTCTGCCCTCTGGAAATTTCAGCTGTACCAAAAATAATAATTTAAAAAAACACAACACAAACAATAAAACCCCACACTCAGGAAACATCCACCACATGCGCACACACACATACACACACACGCACACACACACACGTGCACGCACACACACATACACACAAACACACACACACACACGCCTCCAGGGATCTGTAGCTGCAGAATTGGCACCCTTATAGGCCTGCCCCTCATGACAATTTCTAGGTCTCTGGGCCTCTATCTGGGGCCATGAAACCACTACAGTGATAGAGAAACAACAGTCATAATGCAGTATTTCCACTTAAAAGGTAGAAAAGAAGAAAAGGAAACTGCCCGAAGTGCACATGCACGCACACCCACACACACATCACAGCATGACTCCAAGGCTCCAGTCGGCCCAGGGAGTGCAGGTGCGGCTGGGGACAGGGTGGCCTCTTGTTTCACTGGGTGTAAGGCAGCTGGAAGGTAAGACTGGGTTTTCTGAGCATCCACCGAAGCGTCCTTTCATTGATGCAGATCTTGCCTCTCAGCATGTTCTCTTCCCTTCCCACCTCTGAAACATTGTCCAAAAGTTTGGCAGCAAAGAGAAAACGTCCTTCTCAGTTTGTTTTCCCTTCCACTCCTTGTGTGTTGCTGGTGGGCCTGGAAGGAAGTCCGAACAGGAAGAGCAGGAGAAGAAGTGATTCTGAAAATGGCCTCAATGATTTGGTTCCATTATAGGAACTAAGGGCTTTGCTACCCTGTGATATGACTGGTGGGGGGGCGGCGTCCTCTCCTGTTGGCCCAGTGGGTGGCACTTCCTTCTCTACATCTGTGTCGCCTCAGACCCCTGTCACTGTCCCTTCACCACCCTGTCCTTGCCAGTGATGGGGATCAGGACGTGGTCGCAAGAGGTGGTGTTCGCTCTGTCTTCAAGAGACCATGAAGCCAAAAGTCAAGAACTGATGGAAGAGCCACAGGATGGGAACACTTTCCCCATCTCAGAGATGAGGCAATACAAAGTCTGGCGAGATGCAGGTGCCTGAGCCAACTCAACTCTACCTTGGCACTGGCATCGTCTTGATTTAGTTTTGTTTTATATATGTATATTATATATATATATTTATATATATATATGTATGTATGGGTTTGTTTTTTAGCACACTGTCCCATTCTCGGGTCTGGATTTAGGGCAGTTGGTCCTCGGGACAGGCTGAACAGAAGGGGCCAAGGTACAGAAGAATCCCGAGATGAGTGTGAGGCCCAGGCCCCCCCATGCACAGAACATGGACCAGCCATAGCCATGGCTGATGTCATCGGGGAGTCCATACAGGTAGCGTGGGTAGCGTGACAGCTCAAAGTTGATCCCGGCCACACAGGTGCACAGTGAAATGATGCAGAAGGTTCCTGGAGGACAAGGGAAAAGACATGGGGTGGGGAAATGGAGAAAGAAAGGGGAGAGGAGAGGGAGAGAGAAAGAGAAAGGTTAGGATTATTACATTTTCAATTTTCTTGAGTAGGAAGAAAATGGGAAGTCCAGGTAGGAGCAGGTTATTACCAAGATCAATATCTGGAAATATTCATGAGGACAACAGTATTAAAGGATCATCACTTCCTCACTCCCCAATAATGGCTCAGTCTTGAACACACTTGGGAAGTCTCTCTTTTGGGAAGATACTAAATAGATATCTTGTGAGCATTTTGCGTAAGGCAGAGCGAGGCAGAAGAGCATTCAGTTCATTGTCCTAAAGCATTTTCAATTCATTGTCTTTGGAGACATGGAAAACATCTCCTGTTTGTTACTTCTATAAAGAGAAAGAGAAAACAGAAGCCTTTTTTTTTTCTTTCTTATACATAACGACTTACACAATATTAGGTTTCCCTTCAATCTGTTCACCAATTCTTCCAAATCCTGGAAATATTTTCCTTTTTTCTATAAGACATTTCCCAGAGTGTTCTCTCTGGAATGCTAATGCTATGAGATCCTTCACAAGGTAGGAGGCAGAGTCAAAAGACGGGGAATCCTGCTCATGACTACTCACCCATGAACATGCATTGTCCGTATTAATGTTAATATCATCTATCCTACTTTTATGAGCAATGTCACAAACATTGATGATGGGACAGCCTCTAAAAAATGTTACTCATATCAGTCTCCAATAAGAAAACTGCTGTATGAGGTAGAACGTTATAAAATGGTTTAGAATTACAAACCCACTTTAAACGAATACAACAAGTTTTTGGTGTGCCTAAATGAATTCAATGACTTTCCTCTGCATTTGCTGTATTTTCTGTTCTTTATGTAACCACTGATGTGACAGCAATGAGCAGAACAAGGATGTATAGTTGGGAAGGCCAAGCTGGGTCAGTGGAAGGAAGAAAAAGGAAAAGCATATTTTTTACAAGGAACAAAGGAGACACATTGATTCAATTTCATATTTATTATTAAAACTCTTGCTTTCTAACAGCAAAGTTTCTTTAAGATTGAGCTTTGTTTCTTTAAGATCTAGCCTAATTTTTTTCCAGAAGGTTCCTGGAAGACAAGGAAGAAAATATAGAGTGGAAGAATGAGGCTCATGAGTTTGTGATAATTTAAATGGCCACAGTTGACCCTGACATGTATTAAGTGCTATGTGCTAGAGACTGTGCAAATGATACAGGAGTCAAAAAGAAATTATTTAGGCAGATAGTGAGGGTAAGGAAGCCCTCGGTAAGGTTTTCCTTTTAGTAAAAAGCAGCCCCCAAATCATTTTTTTGAGCAAATGAGCAGGCTGTAAAAGTTGAGCTGCAGACATAGATAAGCAAGCTGGAAGCTTACATGGGTGGATGCCAGCAGCTGTGCCAATAGGAAAAGGCTACCTGGGGGCCAGGCATGTTAAACATGGTGGCTTCATCTTCCCTTTTCTTTGAAACCACGTAAACAGAAAGGAGCAAACAACATGGCGCTGGCCAGGAAGAAAATCTGTTTGCATAATGAAAAGATTAGGATGGGGTGGCCAGCTTCATTGCGCCCTATGTAAATGTTACACACCTAGTTCAACCAATCTTTGGGCGCTACGTAAATCAGACACAGCCTCCTCAAGCCAGTCTATAAAACCCTGTGTACTTTGCCACAGACTGGAAGTCCCACTGGGTGAGAGACAGCTATTCTCCTTTCTCTTTCTTTTGCCTATTAAACCTCCACTCCTAAACCTACTTCTTGTATGTCTGCATTTTTGAGTTCCCTGGCATGAGATGACAAACGTTGGGTAATTACCCTAGACAACGCTGCCGGCTCACCAAGTGTGTGCCATGCATTGAAACTTTAATTCACAAAACAACTCTAAGATGTGGGTTATACTTTCCCCACATCTGATGAGGACATTGACGCCCAGAGAGCTTAAGTCATTTGCCGAAGATCACACAGCTAGCAACTGGAGGAGCCAGGCTACAAACTCAGGCGGGCTAGTTCCGGAGCTTGCAGTCTCACCCACCGTACTGTTTACAACTGGTGCCAGGTAAGGCGGGTCACTTCACGGGTTTCCCCTGTTGCACACCTAGGTTCCAGATGACTTCTCTCTCACTCGGCATGGGTTGGGGCAGTTTGTAGTCTTGGAGGACACAATTAAAGCAGATCGCTGAGCCCTACACTCACAGTTTCTGGCTCAGGAGGTCTGGGCTGGGGGCCTGAGAATTTGCATCCTGAAGAAGTTCTTGTGGCATGCCGATGCTGCCGGCTCGATGACCACACTTTGGAGCTACAGGGTTTGAAACGAGTTTTCACTGGAGAAGGATAAAACTGAATCAGCCAAAGCTGATCACAGGCGAAGAAATACAAATGGATGGTACATTAGTACATGCGAAAAATGCTCAATTTTACCAATGATCAAAGAACTGAAAATTACAAACATAGTGATTATCAAATCAGCAACCTTCTGTTTTATTTTGTTGTTGTTTTGCTTGTTTTGTTTTGTTTTTAAAGATCATCTGCAAAACTAGTAAGGGGGCAGAAAATGGACCATCCTATAGACTCCAGGGGGAGTGTAAGCTGGTGCTTCCTTGCAGAAGAGTGATTTTTAAAACTAACCCAAGAACAGAAAACCAAACACTGCATGTTCTTACTCATAGGTGGGAGTTGAACAGTGAGAACACATGGACACAAGGAAGGGAACATCACATACCAGAGCCTGTCAGTGGGTGGGGGTGGGGGAAGGAACAGCATTAGGAGAAATACCTAATGTAGATGACAGGTTGATGGGTGCAGCAAACCACCATGGCACATGTATACCTGTGTAACAAACCTGCATGCTCTGCACATATACCCCAGAACTTAAAGTATAATTAAAAAAAAACTATTAAACATTTTACTCCTTGCCCTGAAGATGAGGCCTAATGTAAGAGATGAATAATCAGCTGATGACTGACTCAATGAAAAAAAAATTCATACCTTTATCCTAGTAATTTCATTTTAAGAAAATAATCCCACCTGGGGACAAAGACTTAGATATGGAAATGTCTAAGATTTAGATATAAGGATGTCTATGGTGAGGGTGCATTGAGGAGTGGCTGTCAGAGGGCAGACCAAACTAAGCCCCAGATACTGGGCAAGCACTGTTTTCAGAGCTGAGAAGTTTGAGCTCTACGTAGGGTCAAGGCACTTTGGTGACTTTAATCTGCATTTCCAAACACCACTAAGTCAGAAGTGTAGAGGGCAGCCCAGAGGTAGGGAGACCAGTGAAGAGGTCATCAGGGAGAAGGGGGAAGGGTCTGGCCAGGTGGGGGCAGAGCTGGGAGCTCCGGATGGCTTACTGGATAATTGTTTACTCAACGATCATTTATAGAAATAACTGAAGATGACCTGGCCACAGTGACAGCATAACTAAAATGCATTTGTATCACACGTGTATGCATTTGTATTTGTGCATGCGTAATGTGTGTATGTGTGTGTGTGTGTGTGTGTGTAGTGCCATCAATGCTTGTGAGAACAGTACTCCAAACTTGTGGGAGTTACAGAACATCACAATTTTTTCATTGTGCACTAAAGCTCAGACTGAATTCTCTGATGGTACCCAGGGTGGATTAGGTCTCAGCCTAGACTCCCTAAATTAGAGTAACTTGGGAAAGAGCATGGGAATCTATAGTTTTTATAAGTTCCTCAAGATGACTTCTGTTGGTCAGCCTGCTTGAACTCTTGTGTGGGACAAAGGTGCTTTGTATGACCTGGAGAAGTGATTCCAGGTGGCAAGAAGCAGGGGCAGGAGAGGAGAATGAGGCAGCCTGCAGGGCATAGCCAAAGCAAGAGTAATTGCCAGGGGTTGGAGAGCAAGAGGAAACTGTGTCTTGGCGTTAGTTTCAAATAAACCAGTTTCCAGAAGACCAAAGCCAGCCTGCTCATGCCTCACCTACTGTGGATGCTCCCAACTGCTGGTTTGTGAACCTATCACTGGATGTGTAATGCTATAGTTTACTAAAATTTAGATTTAGGACAGAAAGGGGGGGCAGTGGAGTGGGTTCAAGTTCCAGCCACCCTTGGGAGGTTCAAGGCATTTGGAAACATGGATCTGAAGCCTGATAGAAAGTTCTGAGCCAGAAATGTGGTCTGAGTCATCATCTCACAAATTCAAGCTGTGGATGGAATTGAGGTCACCCGAGGACTTTATATAAACTATTTCTACAGAGGATACTTAAAGATATGGAGAAATTTCTTCTTATGAAAAGCCACGCTATCCTGGTGACGTCCAGTAATTTGTTCTGAGATAGGAGGTTGACCTCAAGGAAACTGTGGTCCTCGCAAGCTGACAGTAGCTGATGAAGCTGGATATATGTGATTCTTATGGCATATTCCATAGCAGCGCAGGCAAGACACAAAGGATGTAGCTGATGAATGGGGAGTGATGGAATACCGTCGGGGTGGACCTAGGTACCTGTAGAAAATGACTCAATGTCTTCACAACATTCATCTTGTTGTTCTGCTATGCTAATGGAGTTGATGAGGAACCTTCCTGCCTTCACTTCCTGTTGGTTGCTCTGTGACTTTGGAACCTTTTGAAATTCCTTCTATTAGCTCTTGTCAATATTCCCATAGATGGGAAAACACCTTTGTGACTTCCACTTGAGATGGTCCTTAAAGTAGACCATTGATACAACTTGCTCAGAAAGTCCATGTGACAAAGAGGGAAGGGTTGGAAGAGGTTTGATTAATTTCCATATATGCTACTGTTTTCTATTATGAGCAAGGATTTATATGTTCTTAATATATACATTTTTTGAGACAGGTTCTCACTCTGTTGCCCAGACTAGAGTGCAGCGGTGCAAACACTACTCTGCCTCCAGGGCTCAAGCGATCTTCCCATGTCAGCCACCCTGGAAGCTGGGACTACAGGTGCATGCCACCATGCCCAGCTAATTTTTAAATTATTCGTAGGGACAGGGTCTCACCATGTTGCCCAAGCTGATCTCAAATTCCTGTGCTCAAGCAATCCACCCACCTTGGCCTCCCAAAGTGCTGGGCTTACAAGGATTATACATGTGAGCCACCACACCCAGCCAAGAATTTGTATTTTTATGTACATCTCCACATATAAGTTCAAATTTGAAAACGTGTACTAATAAATTTGAAAATGCATACTAATAATTCCATCCCTTGATAAAGGGACAAAAGGAATAATGTGGTGCCATTCCTACCCAACACCATATTCTTACAGTTTAAATAATGATGTGTGTTGACAAACACTGATTGAATCCTGTAGAGGGGGGACAAAGGAGAGACATATGGGCAAGGACCCCGACTGACACAGCTTTCTGTCTAGTGTGATGAACACAACTCTTTGCCTGTGGTTTGGTGGCAAACGGGGGAGTGTGGGATTCAAAACTCCCCAGTGATGAGCTGAGGTTAAGGGGTGGGTCCTCTAGGAAAATTTAAATGGCTCTCCTGGAAAGGATGTCTCAATTAAAGGACAGCAACAGATATTACAGCCTGGGGAACTGCAGTCTCCTCCGTTTGCCCAAAGCTCAGCAGTCCCTTGTGCAGGTGGCACAGGCCTGGGGAGAGTTACTGATGCAGATAAGGGAACTTCTGCTCAGAAAAGAGTTTGTATGCACTCACTCTATGGGAAAGATAAAGTCCTGCTTTCCCCGGAAGAGGCAGACCATGGCCTCTGGGGCTAAGTCTTCAGGATCCGTCATTGTATTTCGCATGAGCACTTACTGAAACATAAGTGAGGATCCAAGAAATAGAACAAATAGTAATAATGCATAGTCATATCTTCTTGGTAATGCCCACTACGAATTGGGGTTTGGGCCCAATCCCAATCAGACTAGCAATCACATGAAAGGCTCTCTTCCCCCAAGTCCTTCCTTTTGGAGCCAGGCTCTGCTGTGTGCTCCACACACTGCTGTAAGCAGTGACAGGTGTAACCCGGGCCAGTAGTCATGGCGGTAGGAGTGGTGGCTGGTGGTAAGCAATGTCAGGTCTTGGGGAGGGGGCATTGGTGGCATGGCAACTGAGATAGGGGGAAGGAGGAGACATTCCTGTGGCTGTAGGCACCCTGGTATGCAGAACAGCAAATCAGCAAATATTTGTTGAATTTCTTTGTTTGGGTCAAGCTTTATGCTCGATGCCAGGGAGATAAAAGAGAGAATAAGACATGATCTCTGCCTTTAAGAATCTTTAAGTAATCTAAAATAATAATTGATCTTGAATCTAAAATAAAAAGCTTTTTTATTTTTATTTTTATTTTTTCCATTTATTTTATTGCATTTTAGGTTTTGGGGTACATGTGAAGAACATGCAAGAACATACACATGTGGCAGTGTGATTTGCTGCCTTCCTCCCCATCACCTACATCTGGCATCTCTCCCCTTGTTATGTCTCCCCAGCTCATGCTTATACTCTAGGCAGGGATGTGAGAGGTGCATAAACCAACAGTTGAAGATGAAATGAAACAGCTTCAGACTGAGGAGGAAGAGACCTGAGTTTGTGATCAGCCCTGAACGGTGGGTCCCCTCATCTGTAAAATCAGGGAGCTGGGGTAGACGACTGTAAAGTTCCCTCCCAAGTCTAGTAGTCTCTAGGAAGCACATGAATCATAAATACCCAGTAGCAACTGGTAAGAATTATACTCTGCTACAGATGATGCTGCTGGGTCGGGGAGGGCTTCCCACGGAAGTGGGGTCTTGAAGGAGGGACAGGGTTTCTGCGACAGTAAACAGACAGGGGTCCCCACCGGGTCTGGAGAGCAGCCCTCCTTTCACTTCAGTGCCTCATTGGCCTAGGGCTCTGTGCCTGCGACAAGACAGCATGGTCACAGACAACCCTTACTATGCCTCTAACCTCTGAAAGGCTCGCTGCTACCCTCTGAGTCACATTTCCACCATTTCTCACACAGACCACTGCAACAGATCACTGGAGTCCTGCCTTCTACTATTGCCCTCAAAGAGTAGCCCGTGGAATTTAAAAAAATTAATCAGATGATGATCCTCTGCTGCTTAAAACACTCCAGTAGCTTCCTATCACACTCAGAACACAATCCACATGCCTGTATGCCCATATCCTGCCAGGCCAGCCTTACCTGAGTGCATCCCACCCACCTGGCCAACTTTGTTTCTCACCGACTCCCACCCTCCCTGTGCTCTGGCCACACTAGAGAGCATTCTGTGTCTCAAGCCAGCAAAGGTTGCTCTACCTCAGGGCCTTTGCACTGGCTGCTCCCGTGCCCAGAATGCCCTTCCTCCAGCTCTGCTCGGATCTCAGTTCAAATGTCATTCTCTCAGATCCTCCTGGCCTTCCTCGGAAGTAGCACCTCCCCCAGTGGTTTTCAAACCCTGATCCATGGAGGCCTCTGAGGAGCTGCCACTGGGAAGCAGAAGAGACCCCCAACCCTCTCTTCTCTTTGGCCAGAATAGCTTTGTTTTGATCTGTTTCCATGTGAAATTTCATTGGAAGAAAGGTTTCCAGTGATGTAAACATTTTTGAAAGTCACTGGCTTTGTCCATCTGCGAGGGGAGCTAAGGTTGTCATTGCAGGAACTGTCCTTTGGATAGCAAAGTCCAGTGGCTGCTCTGCAGGTGGCAAGGCCGTGCCTTTGGCAGAAACAGCAAATTGATCTCAACCCTCTTCCTGCTGGTCCTGGAAGGGACCTCAGACTCCTACTCAACCCAGCCCTCCAGGCAGCTAGCTACGGCAAGCCAGTCACAGCTGGTTGGAATGAAAAACGAAAACTAATTACCATTTCTGTGCCAGGACTCTCACTGGCATTGGCTCAGAGTTCAGGAGTCCACTTAGAAGAAGAGATGGCACCACCCCAAGTAGCTGCAGGCTGACAGCTGTGCTGTTAAGACCTGCTAACATATAACAGCAGCACCCCGCAGACCCTGGAGCTTCAGTGTCCCCATCTGTAAACTCCACTTGGGAGTGGGAAGGCATGGTCAGGGTGGGGAACGGGCTATGTAAACACATGTGCTTCCTTGTGTTGGCTCAAAAGCAGCACCTGCTTCCTTGATGACCGTCCCCTCCAGAAGCTCTTTCAGGGATCACATCCACAACGTCACCTCACAACTCCCATCTCTGAGCCCTTGTCAACACCTGGCTGGAAGAGGGGAGGACAGTCCCAGTGCTCTGGACCTGCTGCTCTGCCACAACCCCTCCACCCTGTGAGACTGAAAGCGAGGACGCCACTTTCATGCCCAGATTGCCCACTCCTTGTCCCAGCACCAAATATAGCTTCCTCCTCCGTCTCCTTCACATTCACATTGCTGCCATCCCTCGTTAATATTTCTCTGGTTGCCAAATATTAGCTTCTAGTTTCCTTGCTAGTTTTAGTGATTTGGCTATCTGACAACTTCCTCCTGCTTGGATATCTCTTCCCTTGGTTTCCAAGCTGCCTGACTTCCAGGCTTCCCCCTCAGTCCGTTCCATCCTCCACTGGTCTTCCCAGCCCTGCAGTTCCCAGCTCTCTTCTCTCACATCACACGTCCTTGCTGGCAACATCCTCCTCTCCTACTTGAACTACCACAACTGGCTCATGTGATTATTTCCTTCTTCCTACAACCCTCCCCAGGGACACGGTATGTTCCCGGTGTTCCCTGGCCACACACACATTTTCAGTGCTACCTCCCTAAGCCCAAATTTCCGCAATTTCCTTACTTGTTTTATGCCTTCAAAGTCTTGCTTCCCTAGTAGGGTGACCAACCATTCCAGTTTGCCTGCAACTTGGGGGAGGATGGTGCCTGGAACATGGGACTTTCGATCCTAAAACTAGAAAGTCCTGGGCTAAGAGAGCCCAATTGGTCACCCTCTGCTGTTTCCTCACAGTCCCGCTCTCTGCTCTGGAGCCAATAGATAGTGTTGTAGTGATGACATCAGTGAATCTTTGCTTGAAAGTTAAAAAGCACCACGCGGTAGCCAGAGGAAACAGAAACTTGGATCCCTGGAATGTATCGCTAATGTTAGGAACTGCCAGGCAGGGATAGTATTATTGGGGAGCAGCTAATTCTTTTTTTTTTTTTTTTTTTTTGAGACAGAGTTTCGCTCTTGTTGCCCAGGCTGGAGTTCAGTGGCACACTCTCAGCTCACTGGAACCTCCACCTCCCAGCTTAAGCAATTCTCCTGCCTCAGCCTCCCAAGTAGCTGGGATTACAGGCGTGCACCACCACACCTGGCTAATTTTGTATGTTTAGTAGAGGTGAGGTTTCTCCATGTTTGTCAGGCTGGTCTCAAACTCCTGACCTCAGGTGATCCACTCGCCTCGGCCTTCCAGAGTGCTGGGATTACAGGAGTGTGCCAACCGCACCCGGCTAGCTAATTCTTTTGTCATCCTGAAATGTCACCAGGGAATAATTAGCCACCCAATCACGGCTCTTTCCCAGTTCCACTGTAAAGGTTAATGACCAAAATATTTCTGAGTTGATATTCAGAGTCAGGGAGTGAGCTCCCTACTCAGCTCACTCTGAGTGCTAATTGCAGGTGTATAAGGCGGACGAGGTGGTGCTTCCTGGGTGCTTGTTGCTGGCTTTGCCAACACAGAAAGCGGAGGCTAGAACATGTGTTTCCATTCCCCTTAGGGATTCTCAGAGAAGCCCCGGCAGTCATGACACAGAACGAACCCTGTGGAGAAATACCATCAACACTGAGGCCTTGGGCTAGGCGGCAGAAATGCTCTTACTAATTCAAGAAGCCATCTCCTAGGAAACCGAGGCCCTCACGAGGCTTCTCACAGAGATTCAGGGCAGTTGCACATTGTGTGCACAAGCATTCGCCCAAATATCTACTCCTTCTGTGACCAGGTTATGCCCACAACTTCACTGGTGTACAATTTCTACAGGTTTCTAGAGCCAGAGATCCATCTGTGTGACATTTTCTGCTCCCAGGAATGAGGAATGGTGTCTGGGGATCCCCGACCCTGGCTTCCTCCCTTGTTGCTACATGGAGAGAGGGCCTCTGTTCTGAAACCCAAGCCCCACAGGTCGTTGCAAGGCAGATTCTGCAGAAACACCCACGTGTGTGCGCGTCAGGGAGGTCAGAGAAGCAGCAGCACAAATCCTCCATGAGACACCTCCCTCTATCCCATCTCCAATCTTTAAAACCAACAAGAAGCAAATCAGCAAACAGAAGAAGAGTGCCTCCTCCTCCAACAGTGGCACATCCATCCTGGGAAGTGGATGATACAAAACCCTGCCTTTGCTTAGATTAAATGCTTCAGCCGCATTTAGCTCTTGAGAGCATTTTATAGCTTTGTTCAGACCTGCACAGAATATAAATTACCGTTGAATTATACACGATTGCATCATCAGCACTCAACAGGCAGGTCACAGGGTTTTACATCAAAGGTGCCTAAGGGGTTTGTCAGGATGAGGCAGGGGAGGGTGGATGTGTTCAGAAAGAGAACACACTGAGAGCAATGGGACTCTGAGTTGGGGCAAAAATCACTCATCGTTCTGTAAGCTGTGCAAAGGCTCTAGGCAGACACTGCCAGGAGTGGAACTCAGGAGTCCCGCCTCTCGGGCAAGCAGGGTTTGTGTTCCTGATGCTGTGTTTATACAGGACATGGCTGTTCTGTACCCAGGTGTAAGCATGCTACAGGGACACAGCATCACAACACAAGGGGCTGGTCCATCCATAGAGGCTGGCCTCAGTTCCAAAGAGAATACGTCCAGATTCCTATCATAGAACCTGGAATCTTCTCTCTTGGTTTTTACACATTACGGATGGCCATGGAAACATAGGAATTTTGCCCTTGAAAAATTCGTATGTTGAAATCCTAACCCCTAGTATTTCATATGTGACTACATTTGGAGATTGGGCCTTTAAAGAAATAATTAAATTAAAATGCGGCTATTAGGGTGGGCCCGAATCCAATTTGACTGCTCGCCTTATAAGATGAGGAGCTTGGGACATAGAAAGAGACACCAGGGGCGTGCACATACAGAGGGATGGCCTTGTGCAGAGGCAGAAAAGGGAGGCCACCTGCAAGTCAAAGGTGAGAGGCTTCAGAGGAAACAACCCTGTTGGCGACTTGAGATTGGACTTCCGGCTTCTAGAACTATAAGAAAATTAATTTTTATTGTTTTAGCCACCCGATCTGTGCTATTTTGTCATAGCATCCTGACAAAGTAATGTAGCAGGTGAATATATAGTAATTGGCTTATTAAGATTACTTTGCAACACAGGATGAAATAAGAATATCTTGTGGCCAGAACTTGTGGCCATCCTGTAGCTAGAACATGCATCTAACATGGCCATACAAAATAATAGCTGTTAGGCATCTTGTGTTGTTTTTGTTCTGCATCTATTCTCCCTCACCCAGGTAATTATGCTCACTCCTACTCGACTCCCATCAATCCATTTGTTCTTTTGGGTGTATGTTTAGACTGTATCATAAGATTAGTGGCCCTGGTAACCTCTATACAAAAGCTAGAGCCTTTACAAACTTGTGAAGCCATCCCAAGAGCTGAGCAAACAGAAGAGGACATTGGCAGGGTATTCAAGGGGTTTCATGACAAGGGGAATTTACTAAGGTCAAAGTGCCATTGTACTGTCTCCTGGACTGGAATCCAAAATTCCCATCCTCCATGTGGTCTACACAGAGTCTTTGAAGTTACCCGTTATGGTCTGTCTAATCCTCGTCCTGAATCTCCCAGGACATCTTCCCCAAGTATGCCTAGCATGAGATTATCCACATGTTTTCTGAATCTTTAAAAGTTTTATGGTCTAAAACAGCAATCTACCAATTAATTGCACCTCCTGTTCTCTGTTTTAGTTTGTGTTCAGCTAGCCTGTGACTTTCTCAAGAACTGGTGTGGTGGTGTCTCCTTATGTATCACACACAGCACTAAGCATTCAATTCCTATCATTTGGACAAATGCAATGTCTAGGCTGTGCAGCTTATAAGTACAAATATGATCACTGAAACCTAAAGGAAAATGAAGTAAACACTATGCCTTTTTCCTCATTCCCCTGTCTTAAATTGTCATGTGATTGCTGAGGTGTTTGTGCATTACATTGCTGTGGTTGTGTGTATGTGTGTGTGCGCACACGTGCGTGCACCCATGCACATACACACCCTCCTTGTGTTTCAATGGACACCTTGGATTTCAGAAGGTAGGTTTTTTTCTTTTTTTTGCAGGAATTCAGCATCAGAATAATACCCTCTCTGCAGGATTATTTTGAAGAGCCATAACAATGAATGTGAAAAGTTAAAATTGCTTTCTACATGTAAAGTATAATATTAGAAATGGAAAGCTTTAAGTGAGATTGAAGAAAAATTGTTCTCAAGGACAAAAAAAAAAAAAAAACAAACCTGTTTGCTGTTTTCATCTCCATCACCCACTTCATTCTCATTCAATCCCATCCCAGGGTAAATGCTACCCCAGGGAGCAATTGCTCTCAACAGAGAACAGAAGAAGTGCTCACTCAGGACCCTTTATTCTGTGGACTTTGTCAGAACCAGAAGCACGGAACTTGGAAAGATCCCAAGATCCACTTCTGAGACAGACCTTCCTTGGTAATGGAACTTACCTCCTAGATCCAAGAGATTACAGCCTCCAGTGGGGGTACATGATGACATTGGTGGGTCTGTGAAGAAGCCTGTTAAGCTCATATCCCAACCAGGATGTGAAGAAGGAACTAGCCCCAAGAGAAGTGTTGGAAATAGCTGCAGAATACAAGTTGGGGAGCTGGGTGTGGTGGCGCACACCTGTAATCCATCCAGCTACTCCAGAGTCTGAGCCACTACTTGAGAGGCTGAGAAAGGAGATTTGCTTGAACCCAGGAGGTGAAGATCGCAGTGAGCTGAGATCGTGCCACTGCATTCCAGCCTATACGACAGGAGTAAGACTCCATCTCAAAAAAAAAAATGTTTGCTATCTTAATTTTAATTTATTATTTTTCTCAAGTATAACTAATAAAAAGTTGGGAGAAAAGATCACCATCCATCTAGAAATGCATACATGACTTGAATAGAAGATGTCCTTCTTCCTACCTGACTTCCCCATCATTTCAGCCAACACTACCAACAGTTTAGTGTGTACTCTTTCCATTTTTCTTTCTGTTGTTATACATTTTTGTTAAGTTTTATACCTATTAAATCATACCTACTCTTCTGTATCTGGCTTTGACCACTTAATATGCTTTTGATAACATACCATGCCTATACATCAAATCTCAACAACCACAAAATATGTGACACCGTATGCATGTACCAAATTTACTCTTCCTCTGCACTGATGGATGTTAGCACAGTTGCACATTTTTCAGTATCACAAAGAATCCTGCAGTAAATATCCAAATTGGGGACCTTTTGTAAGTGCAACAGAGGTTCTGACCCTGGCTTCTCTGGAATATAGAGCTGCCATTGGTGGTAACACCACACTTTCTTGTTAAATGACCATGAGAGTGGCATTTTTATTAGTTTTAATCTACATAGCATACACTCCTTCTTTCTTCCTTTGGCTAAAACACCACCATTGTTCTTTCTTATGAGGAAGCCATTCTGTACTCACAGTGATTAATTCAGGCTAGGCTGAATTAAGTGCAGTCTGTTTCTGTATCTTCTGTATCTCTTGGGGTTGCTGTGGGATTATATAGATGTACACATGTATACACACATACATACATATACATGTCTATGAAGATTATATATATATGCATCTGTATATGCATGAGTATATGTATTAGCATATATACAGCAAATAAATTATGTAATTGACATAGTAATCCCAAGTTACATAATTTGCTGAAGGTCTCAAACCATGTGACAGTACAAACATTTGATTTTGTTGTAAAGCTTCAAATTATTTGGCTGCAAAAACATCCAAGAACCATCCATTCCACTTGCTTCCACTGCTTTCATTAAAAAAACAATCCTCCAGGGGAAATAACCTCTAGCCCACTTCACTTGGCCCACCTGACCTTGGATATTTTATGCTCCATGAAACGAAAGGTTGTGCAGATCTGCTTGGAGCTTTCTATTAGGATGGGAAGGAGAGTTCCGGAAAGGAAATGAATTAAGAATATAGCATCCCATATTTTTTCCATGTGAATCTTTGCAGCTTCCGATCCATCTGGGCCTTGGTTCAGAGCTGAGAGTTAGTGGGATCCAACTGGCTTCTTAACTAAACCGAGAGTGGCATCTACAGCTGTGCAGTAAGGAGCGTCCTCAAGCTGTGATGAGTGTGCTTTCAAGAGTGAAGCCACTTAGAGTGTGCCATCTTCCTGCCCCTGCTTTTCTTCTCTCGCCTCCTTCTAGCCAACTCTTTCTGGTGAATGACAGTGGTCTATGGAGCAAACTTGAAGAATCTGTAGGGCAGAGGGAAGCCTTACCCTGGTTTCTTGCTGGGGAAGGATGCTTACAATCATACAGAACTTCCTGCAGACCTTTTCTGGCACTGCGTCTTCCTGGTTACTCTGGTCATTCATTTTCTAGGTACCATGCAAGGCTTTTGCAAAGAAAACCACATCACTCCAGGGCTGGCAAGAGGTCCAGTACACACAGATCTATCACTGCATTTGAATTCCTGTTTTGGTAGTCATAAGGTTCTCTTGACCAGTGGTATATCAGGACAGCCTGTACCAGCGTCCTGGTAGGGAAGCTACAACATACAGGGGTGTGATTTTGTGGAAAGTATACAATACCAAGAATCAAAAAACCTGGGTTCTGATCCCATCCCTTCCCGTAAGTGGGCAAATCACTTCATCTCTCTGGATCATAATTCCTTCAACCATAAAATACAGGGGTAGGACCACATCTCTATGGTACATCTTTTTCATCTAAATGATCCTGCAACTCTAGGTATTGGAGTAAGAAGGTGCCATCCTCTCTGACTTGCTCTAGAACTAGCTGTCATTTATTGTGTCAAACATGAACTACCTGGAGAGGACACTGTTTCTCACCTCCTGACATGCACAGAGGGCTGGTGGATGAGACCATTAGATGTCATCATTTGACATCAATGTGCATATGAGGCTCAGCTCTAAACTGCCTGGATTTTAAGCATGGAAGGATTGAACCCCAGCTGTTTAAGTGTCTGGAAATAAATTGTGTCCTGAATGAAATCTCTCTGGCTTCTGCCCTATCTGATTCAAGCCAATGTCATGTTAATTAGTAGATGGAGAAGCTTGGGGTGGCAGCCAAAAGATCAGGCAAGCCTGCCACCTGGTTTGGCTATGTTTCCATGTGCCCGGCACATTTGTCAACTTGGCCCTGGCCTTTCTTTGAGATGAAAACCTGAACCCAAGTGAATTTTTCATGCTTTCACCCCACCATGGGGTCACTGGATGCACACACAGCTTTATATGGATAAATCATTTGGACGTAATGTTTATAATATGATAGACATTGTTCCAAGAGCTTTAAAAATGTTAACTCTTTTAATCCTCAAAGCAACATAATATGGTTTAGATGATGAAAATGAGGCACAGAGAGGTTAAGTAATTTGCCTTAGATCACACAGTAAATACTACAGCCGGTATTCAAACCCATGCTTTAGCTACTTTTTACATTGCCTCTCATCACAGAAATGTCATGTACTTCTGTACTGACTGTCTCTCCAGTTGCACTGAAATCACTACAAGCCGACAAACTCTCCTTTTCTCCAGTGGGACCTACACACAATGGTTTTTAAGTCAGATTCATCAACTAGCTGGTGAGATTGGAAGAAGAGGGCTTATCATTATTGAATGTGGCCCCAAGGAGGTTCTGAGGGCCCTTCAGACTCAGGCCCAGCTGGTAACATCTGACTACTTCATAGAACTAGGGAAACCTATCATGACCTGTATACAACTTCACGCATTATTTGTGTCAGGTAGAAGGGGGACTTCTTCTGGAGGGACCTGAGTTTTCTATGAGGATTAGGATAGAGAAGTCAAGAAAGGAATCAAGATCAGAGCATTAAATATTTTTCAATGGGAATCCCTGTAGCTTCTCAACAGGTCAGGAACTAAACCAGTGGACAGGGGAAGCTGGTGGTCAGAAGAGGACCCAGAGGAGCTCAGCGTGGACTTCAGCCCATCAGGAATGTCCTCTTTCCCCTTCAGGTCTTCCCCACAACCCTCTGCTTTGGGAATGGGCCTCTACCTGGCAGCCCTTTTAGCTCTATTTTTCTCTTGGGGATTTATTTGAGGAATGAGAATTATTCACTCACCGTCCCCACTCCCTTTTGAACTCAAACTCTAATGATAAAAGAACCACAGAAAGCAGGCAGATGAGGAGAAATATACCAGCTCTGATACTGACAAGGCCAGAGTGGCAACCGTGGCTTGCTGCACTGTCCCATGGCTACAGCCAAGCTCCCCAATGCTTTCTCTCCAGGCTTACCTTTTAGGAGGATTTCCCTAAGGGAACATTTGAGTCTGCAGAGCAGATACACTAGCCCCGCAGTGTAGACTCATATTGCAGGGTCAGAGAAAGAAAGAAAGATAGGTCCCCAAAATGGCCTCCTGAAGCTGGCCTGGGTCTTGGGCCTTGACCCCAGGAAGGCTGACCACGTGGAGGAGTGAGCAAGGGGAGGGGACCCAAAGGGTGCTGGGCCCCATGAGCTTGGCGTTCTCTCCCACCAATCTCACCATGAGAGAAGGCAGTCACTTCTTCTCCTTAGTAAGTAAGTAAGGCCTGAAAAGGTGGAGTCTGCATCCTCCTAAAGAGAGGAGAGGAGTTTCCTGCTTTATGACACGGGGTCTGTGTGGAGTGCCGAGAGAAGAGAATGGCTGCCCAACTTCCCTTAGCCATGCTACTTGGGGGCTACAAAAGGCTGTGAGCCAGAAGCTTCTGGGAAATGTGATTTCGAAGTAACTTATCTGAAAATGTTAAGAGCTGAGCCAGAGGGGTAATTACATTAATTATTATTTTAAATAATTGTGCCTGGGAGTGCAGCGGCAGCTTCAAGAAGAGACTCTTAGGTTTTGCTAGGGTGGCAATAGAAAGGACACAGCTCTTGGCATTCCCTATTACCCAGGGCCAAAATCGGAGGGTCACATATCATATTAGATGTACATTTTAACTTTACATAAAGCTGCTTATGTTTTTTTTTTTTTTTTTTTTTTTAGATAAAAGGGATTTTTTGCTTTATTCACAACAGAGTTTAGTTACATAGCGATATATAAAAATGGAAATGTATTAATGACATGTGAAATCCTAAACTAGAATGAATAAATAGAGGCTTGGCATACTGCTTCTGAAAAGCTGCCAATGCTAGGTCTAGGAGCAGTTTCTTTTAATAGATGAACATTAAAAGCCCTTTGAGGGGCAATGAGAAGAACAGGGCATTCCTGCTTCAGCCTCAGTCATTGGCTCCCCTGCGAGGCCTCTTAACTCTCCAGCAGAGGGAGGCTCCCTTTGTCCATATCCCCACAATTACAGCCCTGTTACAGCACTAGTCATGAGCTGCTCTGAGCACTTACGTGCCTCTACCACTTGCCTGGGCAGCCTTTAAGGACAGGAACCATACAAGTTTCTATCTGTGTGTCCTAGGTGTTAACACGATGTCTAGCACACAGTAGGTGTCCAAGCAATGCTTAGCTGAACTTAGTTTGTAAAGCAGATAATTAAGAGTGTGATAGTATTGTTTCCAAATATTTGAAAGACTTGGAGGAAGAAGGCACTAGCTGTAATTCACGTCACTTTAGCAGAAAGGTCCCAAGCCCAGTAAGTCAAGGTTACCGGAAACCTTAAAATAAAGATGAGCAAAATAACCACTAGAGTCACCCACAAGGAAGGGGGCCCCTGTTACCAAGGAGGTTTTGACTCAGAGGAAAGGCAGGAAATGACTAGATCACTACTATCCAATACGCTCACAATGAGGCAAGTGCCATCAAAATGAGACAAAGTGAGGTCTGAGTTCAGAGGAGGAGCCTGGGTCTAGGTAAGATCATTCCAAACGGTTTCTGGAAGATTCTAACTGTAAGTTGAGCCTTGACAATAGCTTCTGGCTTCAGTAGGCAGAAAAGGGTGTCATGGAGGCGGTGACAGTGAGTGGCAGTGTGAATGGAACACAGGGCCATGGCTAAGGCACATGAGACAAGATTGTGGCTGACTTCAACTCCAGACTAGGGGCACTGGCCTTTATTCTATTAACAACAGGCAGCCATAAAACAGGTTTTCATCAGAGAAATGACATAAGTATTTTACAAAAGCAGTAGTTGTAAAGGCTTAATTTAGTGGAAGGTAGGGAAACTAACATTTACAGAGTGCCTACTCTCTGCTAGATGCTTTTCCTACATATTAACTCTTTTTATCTGCACAACAATCCTACAGGGTAGGCAGTACTATCTCAATTTTACAGATGAGAAAATGCAGGCTCAGAGGTCAGCAACTAGGTGCAGGGACAGAGATTTCCACCAAGGGCTAAACGACTCCCAAACTAAGGCAATACTAATAAGGGCCCAGGTGGCACTCAGGGAATGGAAACAAATGAATGAGCTGCAAAGAATATTGCAAAGGAAATACTGGCAGATGTTGGCAATTGATAGAAAGGTAAGGGTGAAGGCCGGGCGCAGTGGCTCACACCTGTAATCCCAGCACTTTGGGAGGCCAAGGTGGGCAGACCACGAGGTCAAGAGATCGAGATCATCCTGGCCAACATGGTGAAACCCTGTCTCTACTAAAAAAACAAAAAAATTAGCCAGGCGGCGTGGCACGTGCCTGTGGTCCCAGCTACTCGGGAGGCTGAGGCAGAAGAATCACTTGAACCCAGGAGGCGGAGGTTGCAGTGAGCCGAGATTGCGCCACTGCACTCCAGCCTGGCAACAGAGCAAGACTCTGTCTCATAAAAAAAAAAAAAGAAAAAGAAAAAGAAAGGTAAGGGTGAAAATGGAAAAGTGGAAGATGACAAAATGACTCAGGTAATAGACCGATCTGCAAGGAAGTGAAGAAAACAAGCTCATTCACTGGAGGAAGGAAAAGACAGGAGCAGACATGTGTTGGGTACCTATAGTCAGTCAGGCGCTTAGCATGTACTCAATAAACATAAAGCACATACACAACATATAGAGAGAAAGGACAAATCCAGGTCAAGGTATGTCTGAAGTTCCAGAAAGGTGGGGATGTTTAGCAAACATTTTAAAACATGAGGCCAGAGCTCAGGAAAGACTCTTCCATGCACATGTTCCAGATTCATCTGTGCAGACAGAATCACCGCTGTGGTGGTGGGTCTTGTTGACAAGGGGACATGTTTTTAGGTAAAAAGAAAAGAGAGTCAAAAACCCATATTTATTGGTAGAAAAGAGCAAAGGAAACAGAAAAGGCAAATTAAAAAAATGAAAAATCAAAAGTGTACTGTTAGACAAGAAATGAGAGTTTCACAAAAGATGGAGCTAGGTCAACCCTAGTGAGGTCAGGAACAGGAGGGTCAAGGACAGGTGATGGATGGAAGAGCCAGGAGTAAGCACATCTCCAGGAAACCAGCTTCAGACATGGCGGGAACAGAGACTAGACTCCAAGAGACGAAGCGGGTTGGCAGTGGAGCTCTAGAAGTAATAAGTAAGGATCATCCTGTCCGCCTCATGAGCCCCAAGCTTTGTCATCTGTCTTAAAACACATAAAAATGTTCATATATCTAGCCAAAGAGGCTCATTTTCCTATTTCTCTGAGAAATATTTTATGAAAAGAACCAGCTTCCTCTTTCCTGCCAGCCCAAGAACATGCCCTTTGTCTACCGCGCATGATGAGATGGCTGTGTGGGGTCGTCTCTTACCCTCCCAGGTCATGAGCTGTTTGAGGATCACAGCTATGTCAGTAAGTTAATGATCATCTGGAAGATAGTGCTGCATGCTAATTAAAAGCCCAGGCTTCAGAATCGAATAGACTTAAGTTTGAATCTTGGCTTTGGGAATAATGTATCCAAGGTCCTGAAACTGTAAGCTAGTGCTATGTACTGCAAAGAAGGTAGGAGTCAGTGCTAAACTGAGCACACATTGTTAAAAATGTACTGAGTGCTCGTTATGGGCCAGGTACGGTTCTGAGTGTTTGACACATCAACTCATTTGATTCCCACAACAACCCTACAAGGCAGGTATGGTGATACAGAAGTCTATAAAGGAGAAATCTGCCCAAGATTGTAGAGCTTTTGAGTCTGACTCCAGATGATATTCATCCCATCTGGCCTTGAGGCCTTTGTTAACACTTTGGTAGCAGAAGTGGTTCCATTTTGCTTTCTTGGCCTGTCTTCCTCCTTCCTACCCCAAACAACATCTGCCTGCCCCTTGCTGGTGGGAGTGGAGGAGGACCCTCTGGCTTATGGCTGTAAACAAATGCATGTGAGTAAGCCTGTGTGTGTGCACTGCTTATCTCCTTGGGCCTGTTCCTCTACCCCAGGTGGCATTCCCAGTGACCTTTTCTTTCCTCCCACTGTCACAGGAACACCGAAGAAAAATCGGGTACCATTCTGAAGACCTTAGATTAAGGCTCCATCATTTACTTAATTGCAGGACTCCAAGCTTGTTTCATGGCTCTCTGGGTCTAGTTTATCATCTCCAAAATTAGGGTGGTAATGCCGACCTTACAGGGCTGCTGGGAAAGGAGATACCGCTGGAACAGTGTCTACTGTTGACCTGGTGTAGGCTGTCTGCTCATCTTCTTCCCTCTCTACCTCTTCTACCTGCCTCCTGTGGGGGTCTGTAGGTCACATGAGACCCTACCCTCCCTTTAATGCGCTGTGAACTGTAAGGTGTTACTCAAAACACAAATGGCCCCCTTTCCTCCCTTTTTGGGTGACCCCAAACTTTCTGCCCCAAGAATGGTGGATGGGTGGATTGGCAAGGTCCTCTTTTCTGCTGAAACAACATGAAATTCTTAAACATTTGTTTCAAATATTTTGCACTTACGGGTTTCAGTCCCGAAAAGGAAAACAGCTAATTTCTCTCTTATTGATCCAGCAGACTGACTCCTCTCTAAGATTGTGAGCAACCCCGAGGCAGAGATGGGCTTGATTTTATTTTCTCTTCCACAGCACCCAGGGCTTAGTAGGTACTTAACAGCTGGTTGTCCATTTCACGAATAACGAGCATTGGGCATGTTCCAATGGTTCACTAAAGTGGGGATGGGCTTGCCTCCTTCACAGCCATATCCTGGAAGCCCTTGACGTTTTTGATAGCATTTATAGATAGGGTGAATGTATTTTCCAAACCCCAAATCCAGACATAAGCTATGAGAAATAATCTAATCATTGGAAAGTATGTTTGAAATCAGGAGGATTCTAGAAAGTCAGGGAGGCACAGTGGCTTTGCATAGGCCCTCATTCCCCAATTATTTCGGACATGGTGAGAAAACACAAGCCATCTCCTGCCTGTCCCAGTGGGCCAGGCTCTGTTAGGATGAGCAGGTGTGTCCACGGGAGCAGAATTCATTTACAACTCAGGGACTGTGTTCATAGATCCTCGAGTGTAATGCTTTGAGACCTTCACAGAGTCCCTCTCCCACAATACAATAAAGGGCCCTGTATTGTGTGGATTGCTGAATGGTTCAGGCTTGCCAGGCTTCGCTCACCTCCTCTGCAGGGATGCATCATCCACAGTGAGGTTCAGAGAGGCTTCCTGGGCCAAGGTGTGCCTGGAGGCACATTGTGGGGATGCTGCTGAGGCCCTGCTCCTCGGCTCTTGATCTGGGACAGTTCTCTGAGTCTCTGGTACCCAGAGGGAGCCACACGCTCTCCCTCCTCTCTACACATTCTGACTTACTCACTGAGAATGTGCTCTCAGGCTCAGCCTATCTTGGGGTCCCTGTGTCTGGTCTGTTTGCCCAATGACTTCAATTCCATCCTCCAGGCTCTAGACTGTCTACCACATCTCAGCCATCATGGAGTGGAGGTGACAAGAAGCCTCAGAAGGACAGAGTGCCCTGCTTCCTTGGGTCAGGCTACGTTCAGTCACTTCTTACCTGTCTTTAACCCCTGTACTCTCAATATCCCCCGGCCCCTGCAGTCACCGCGCCCATCCTCAGAGGACAGGAGAGAGAAAATTCCTCTTCACTTTCACCTGCTTCTCCCTCCTGTTTACTAGGAACAGCTTGTAAGCCTAATAAAAGGGGTCTCTCCATTTACTTCAGAAACCAGCATTTTTCTTTGATTTATGACTTGTTTCAAGGGCCAGAAGCTTGCCTGACAAGTTCCCTTTCTCTGAAGCTTACAAACCTCTGTAAGAGCATCCCAGAAGAGATACGAGGAGGGAGACTTTTGAAATTACTTTAGAAATCACCTAAGTTTCCATGGCAATCCAGCACTGTGGAGTCATCATCACATTCAGGGGATTTCTGTTTCCACTGAAAGGGCTGTTGGAGGAATCAGTCCCTTCTCGACAACCTCTCAGTGGTGGAGGTGGTCTTCATCTACCCTTTCCACCTTCTTTCCTCCTGCCCACCCTTCTCCCGGCCTACCTTGCTTGTCTGTCCATGGTATGGAAGCAACAGACCCCAACTCAGCACAGTGTAGTGATTTCCACCCCAGAGAAGACAGGGTCTTGTTAATGCTGAAAGGAGGAGATCTTGGGGTGTCAGGATCCCAGTCTGAGCCTGGACTGTATTCCCTTAGTCATTTGGATATGTCCAGTACAGCTGTGGTGGTGGAGGCAGGCCAGCTGGGAAGGCACTGGGCTGGGGGAAATCACTCATCCTAAGTGAAAACCCAAATCGTCTACCCCACTCTCAGTCTGGACACTGAGAGCCAAAAGCTGACCTTGCTGTCTGCAGGAACATGGCTTTATTATTCTGTCATCTCCTTTACACCATGGGACTGTCCTGCACAAGTAAATAATAAATAATTTGATTGTTTCATTACAGGAACTTTCCAAAAGATCCACCAACACTTTCGTCAAAAGCATCAACCGACAGCAAGTACCCCAAGATTCTCTGAATCCCTGGCCTGAAAATCTTCACCTTGCTATTCCCAGCAATTCAGAACACGATCATTATTCTTTCCCAATTGTTATCTCATTATTCCTACCCAACCTTAATCACATGTCCACATTGAAATAATGGCCTTAAATCAAACTTCCAATTCTCAATAAATTCTGATCTTACTCCCTCCCCCAGAGGCCCTGCCAACATTTTGCAAGGTGTGTTTTCTCTTATCACAAAAGCAACTGTCTGATTAACAGGTTGTGTTCTCCATAACTGGGAAGTAGCTTTTGCCATAAGGGAAGAAGTGCACATGTTTCGTGTGATTATTCAATCATCCAAGGCAAGTGGTGGTCTTAAGCACAGCAGACTGGTTAGGGAAAAGGGGGATTACAAGCAGAATGGAGACTAGATCTGGTTCCTTAAGATCTCTGGGAGCTCCTGCAGCAAAAGACTATGGTGTTCCTGGGTCAGGGCATTTAAATATGGGACAATGCTAGAGGCAGAACTGGCTTCATGAGCGTGTGACCTATGCAGTCGCCCACTTGCTTGGATTCTCTACTGTTGCTGTCTTGAAATTCTTAATCATGTGTGAACAAGAGGTCCTGGGTTTTCATCCTGCCCTGGGCCCCACAAATTACATAGCTGGTACTGCCTAGATGGTGGGGGTGCCCCTGCAACACCTTCAGGGGGCAAATGCCAGCCCCCCAACCCTGCTGGGGCTTCCCCAGACATGGGCAGACACAGTACCCCACTCACTGGAACTGGGAGTGGCAGGTGGTAGAGAGGCTGACATAGCCAGAGAGGCTGATAAAAGTCCCACAGTATCAAATGATTGCCCAGGAAAGAGGCCCAGGGCAAGCTGTGAAATAGACAGAGGCAGGGCAGGGCAAGCAGAATGGGAATGGATGCCCCTCAGTCCATCAGCCCCTGACCATGCCTCTGAGGTCGTTCATGATCTGCCTTGGTGGAATCTTCTCCATTCTCACTCTGCTCCCATCACAGTCGTCTTCTTGCTCAACTTCTTCAGACCCAGCAAGCTCAGTCGCCACCCAGACCCCTTCCCCTTGCTGCTTGTTTTACCTGGCGTGATCCTGCCTCAAGTCTTCTTATGGCTTCCTGCCCCCTACATTCAAGCCCTGTTCAAACGTCACCACCACGAGAGGCCCTCCGTGCACTCTCCAACAATAGCCATGCCCCCATCTCTATTACCTTCCCAGCTTTATTTTTCTCCATGGTTCTTATCACTTAGCATTGCACCGTATATTTATGGTAGTGATGGGATGACGCTACTCAGAGCAGCGTCACTAAAAGTGGTTATTCAAAAAACGAAGTATCTCAGTAGCTAAATAATAATACCTAAAAAGATATTGGGCACAATCCAGGCATCATTGTGAACCCTGCACATGTATTAGCTCTGTAAGTCTCACAGCTGTGCTCGAAGTGGGTCCTGTTACTAGACCTCTTTTATAAATGAGAAAATTGAAGCAAGGCCTGACAAGTCGATAAGAAACTTTCCTAGGGCCACATGGCTGGTCCAAGACTCTTTTGGTCCTGGACTGGTTCTCTATGAAAAAACTATAATTCCCTCTTCAATTGGGTGATTCTACTTAACTAGGACTCTCACCCCCAATCAAGAGGCAGAGAATAGAAGGCAGCTCTTGTGCAAGTGTAGTAAAGGGTTGACTCTCCCCAAAGAAACTTTCTGAGATGCCTTCACCAACCATCCTCCTTTGTGTCTCCTTCCAGGGCCTGCTCTGTCTTAGCCTTTCCATCTGGAAAATCAATGACAAAGAATCCTCTGGCTCTGGTGAACATGCAGCACTGTGGCTTTACTGAAGGCCTGGCAGGCAAGTCATGGGGCATTCCAATTTTTTTTTTTTTTTTTTTTTAGACAGAGTCTTGCTCTGTAGCCCAGGCTGGAGTGCAGTGGTGCGAGCTCAGCTCACCGCAACCTCCACTTCCCGGGTTCAAGTGATTCTCCTGCCTCAACCTCCTAAGTAGCTGGATTACAGGTGCGTGCTACCACGCCCGGCTAATTTTTGTATTTTTAGTAGAGACGGGCTTTCACTGTGTTGGCCAGGATGGTCTTGAGCTCTTGACCTTGTGATCTGCCCACTTCAGCCTCCCAAAGTGCTGGGATTATAGGCGTGAGACATCGCACCCGGCCTCTAATGTGGCTTTTAATCACTGGCCAGATTTGGATTCACAGGGCTAAGGCTTCTTACTGTTCTCTCCTGAACCCCACATCTGTAGGAGGAGCAGTTCCCATTGGGTGGCAAAGGTGAAATTATTTTGGGGCTGCCCCAGCTTCAGTGTGAAAATGAAGCCCTCCTGCCACCTGGGTTACTGAAGTGGTGCATCCTGGCCACTCATCCTACATTAGGTACATTAGGTAAGCCTGGATGTATTTTCCTAGTCTTCCTGACAATGTGTCTCTTCCCCCAAATGTCTAATAGAGACATGATTTACCCCTTCCCCGATTTGTTTTAATTGTAACCATCAAATGCTAATAAATATTGAAATCTGCACTTTCCAAGAGGCAAAACATGTTCCAGGGTATGAGGTAGTTTGTGAGTCTGAATTAGGATTTTGAAAGAAAGATTATAAGACAAAAGTCAAGAGATGAGTTGTGATGTTCTGGTGAAATCTCACATAAAACTATAAAAGCAGACTGGCAGGGGAAGGGGATGGGTTTTATGCAGGAGTTGCCCTTGATTCGCCATGATAGATCACAGAGATTTCTCTGCCTATTGAAATGGACTTCACTTAGGTCTATACATAGAACAGTAACAGCTACCATTTATCAAGGGATTATTATAAGCCTGCCTCATAGCAAGTCATTAACTTACTGAAAATATTCTCCCTCCCCAAAATATCTAATTCACCTGGTTCTTTACTCCATGTCTCCCCTCTCTGACCTAAGAGTCATGAAGTTTGAGACATAATGCCTCCTGAACTTATATTAGGTTGGTGCAAAAGTAATTGCCATTTTTGCCATTATTTTTAACTACTTTTCAACAGAGTCCTAGCCGTGTTTTTAAGTACAGCAAGCTAGGAATAACAGTGGGGAGAGGCTAGAGAGGAAAGGCTGGTGAGGAAACCTGCATGTTGTTCTATAAGATCCCTTAAATCATTTTACTGTTTAGATGGCCATGGCCGTGGACTTTTCCTTTTAGGCTGGTATACTTTCAGAATGCCCAGGCCTCCATCAGAGTCTTTGTCTAGGAGCAGAGGGGTGTTATGCTAAGTGTCGAGGGGTTCATCACACAGCTGAACCGCTCTCTGGTGAGCTTGGTGGAGCGGGCATAGATGCCAGACATGTGGCATCATTGGTTTGCAAATCACTGCAATCACTCAAACATAATAGCCTGGGCTTCTTCAGGGCATTCTCTTCGTTCTCCCTGGCTGACTGGGAAGGTATAAAAGGTCACGCTGATTGCAGGTGGTAGGAAAAGGAACTTTAATGATTTCCTTTTCTCATTACCACCCCTGCCCTTGGTTCTGGCCGTGGTCTCCTCCATATGCCCCTTTGTGCTCTGCGAAGAGAAGCAAAGGAGACGGGGAGACACACACTGGCACCCACCTAGAAGCCCAGAACCAGAGTCGTGCCAGTGTGGGAAGAAGCAGGGACTATGGGGACACAGATCTTCAACACGGGGTGCCAAAAGCAGGGGCAGAGCAAGGGATGCAGGAATGCAGGCTGGATCCCAGGCTGGGCTCCAGCTCTCATCTGCCACTCACTGGCCAGGTGACCTAGGACAACCTGAAATAACTACTTTTACCTGGTGACACAAGGAAGTGGAACTGGCTGGTCTCTCAAGTCCATTTCATTTCCAATAGCCTGTGAGTCCAAGTTCAAGACAGAAAACTCTTCATGAATTCATGTGTAATTCATACTCTACCTCCAAAGAGAATTTGAGATACTTTATAACAGAAGTAGATAGACCCTTGGTCTATTCGAATGAAGATAACAAGAGGACAAGAAATCCCATGAAAGCCAAGATGATTAGAATAAGAACAGAAGATAAGATGGGGTATTTTACTGAAGAATTGCTGCTCTATTGAGACAGAACCAAAATATTTTGTTTGTTACACACAATTCACTTTTTTAATATATTTGTTACACAAATATTTATTAAGAGCACAGACACCGTTCCCGACACTAGAGATACCTTAGGGAAGGTATCCTTTCACTAAAGCAGACAAAGTTCTGGAGAGCATGGAGCATATAACTAAGTTCAGGGAGGGAGACAATGAACCAATGCCAAATGTTAGAAACATTTCAGACACCTAGCACCCAAGCACCCATATCTTGGTTTCTAATACCTTTCTCTAATAAAAGGAAACAGAGCTCCTTGGAGAAATGGCTGATTTCAGGAATAGGGCAGGAAATATGTAACATGAGCCTGCAGCACCTGGCAGTGCCAAGAACTAAGTGCTCAAACAAGCCAGCAAACAAAAAATAATCAAAACCAAAACCCACATTGATGGAGGTATCTCAAAGGGGCACAGGAGCCAACAGAAAGCTCTCCCAATGGCCAGAGCTGTAACAATTAAAGCAACAAAAGAAAGTAGTTTTGGATTAAACTCAAAGTGTAAGATAAATGCTTATGAGTCCACACTGGTATAAATGACTGAATAAATTAATAAATGGGGGAGAAGAGACAGATCTCTTCCCCTGCAGGAGAATTCCAAATTATGTAGCTACTCCATCCTAAAGGAGCATCTCCATCCTGGCACTCCATCTTAACATCCCATTCCTCAAGTGTGGGCTGCACATAGTGACTTCCTTCCAAGGAAGTCATGGAAATGGGGGAAAAATAATTTTACAGTGTGGAAACATGAGAAACATATGATCAGGGCAACACCAACAGTTATAAATTGTGATGAAATAATGTGACAAAAATGGCGTTTTACCTCTTTCTCCCCAAAACCCCTAACTTAGTCCAATCATAAGAAAAACATCAGACAAGTTTCAATAGAAGAGTGTTCTGCAATATGCCTGACTAGTACTCGTTCAAACTGCCAAGGTCATCAAAAACAAGGAAAGTCCGAGAAACAGCTACAGCCAAGAGGAGCCTATGGAGAACTCGAGCACTAAGTGCAGTGTGGCATCCTGAATGGGATCCTAGAACAGGAAAGGGCATCAGGTAAAAACTGAGGGAATCTGAGTAAACTGTGGCTTTTGGCTAATAATAATGTACATATATACTCATTGATGGTAACAAATGTATCATAATCATGCAACACGTTAATAATAGAGGGAACAGGGTACAGTGGCAGAGTAACAATGGGAAGTCTACTATCTGCTCAGCTTTTCCATAAACCTAAAACTGTTCTCAAAAATAAGGTCTATTTAAAATCAAACAAACGAACAGAGGGTCTAGAGGTCAGAGATGGAAGAAGTCAGAGATTCTCTCTCTTGCTGGCCTTGAATAATCAAACTTCCCCGAGCTCTGCAGCTGCAAGGAAATGAATTCTGCCAACATTGTGATCTTGGAAGAGGACCTCAAATGTCAGATGAGAACCCAGCCCCAGATGACACCTTGATCACAGTTTTGTGGGACTTTCCACATAAAATCCAGTTAAGTTGTATCTGGGATTCTGAACCGTATAATCTATGAAATAATAAGTGTTTGTTGTTTGAAGCTCCTAAGAAATCAGCCAAAATTAAAGTACCACAACAATAAACATTTTGGAAAATAAAAAGGGTGATACAGAAAGTTAAATAAAGTGTAGGGCATGCCTGGGTGGCTTATGAAACTGGGTGGTGAAGAAAGCCCTCTCTAAGAGGATGGAACCTGAACTGGAAAAATGAGCCATCCACAAGGCATTACAAAAAAACACTATGGGCAAAGAGGTAAGCTCGCTCCAGGGCCTTGAAGTAAAACTTTGGGGTGTTCCAGGATAGAAAGATAGCCAGAATCACCCCACCTTAGGGGAAGAAACAAGAAAGAGGTGAGAGAGGGCAGGAGCCCGATTACAAACAGCTTCTAAAGAGGGGTAAGGAGTTCAGATTTTAAGTACAACTGGAAGCTATTGGACCATTGATGGTGGATGACTGACATATCCAATTTATGGTTTTAAATGAAATTATGCTAACTGCTCTGTAAAGGACTGATTGCAGGGTGGCCAGAGTGGAGTCAGGGCGTCTGGAGACAAGGCTCCAGCATTAGCCTAGACAAAAGATCATGGAGCCTTAGACCTGAATTGGGGAGGAGGTGATGGATGTCTTCCAGGGAGTGTTGGAGGGTATGTGAGAGGGGTCTTGATGGGGTGGGGCATACACTGATGTTTACACTCGTCTTGGGGATCCGTATCCATGAAGTGGTACTGAGGTGCACCCAGCAAGAGAATCACAGGTACTCATAGCAGTCATGTGCTCCCTTGCCTGCAGTCTTTCGCTGGTGGCATCCTGTTCCTGAGCTTCTGAATGTCACTGGTGATTCATCAAGCACACAAATGGTGTTGTGGCAGTCTGGGCGGGATTCTCCCTTGAAGGCCCTGCTGAAGGGAAAACTGGATCCCTCTTGCCCCCCCCCCCCCGCCCGCCTCCTGGCCCAGCAAAGCTGCCCTACTTAATTAATCATCTTCTCCCGGCTGAGCGTTCATTAAACAATTTGTTGTGAACTCTTTCCCGGGGGGCAGTGTGCCCCCACTTTGACAAGGAAATAGTTAAATCTGGAAGAGAAAATTGCCCAGCTCAGGCCATCTTCCTTCATATCAGAAGAGAGAAAAGATTGGGAATAGAATTCTTCCATTTTCATGTTGGTTGTGGCAGTTTCCTCCGAAGTCACCTGCAATTTCATCTCTAGACTCTTGCCTCCAAATTGTCTTTCTTCATTCTTGCTGTCTCTTCCTGTTGCACCTGCTCCACATCCATGGCTATGCCTAATCAGCTCCAGGCACTGCAGATGTTGTCCTCCATCCTTCTCACTTGCAGCCCCATTTTACCCCTCGGGATTATGTCTGTGCTCAATTATAGATGCCTGCAACCCAAGCCTGGGTGAGAGCTAAGGCTGTGGGGCCTTTCTGTCCCACTTTGTGATAACTCTCTATAGTTCAAGTGGCTGATTGCTCTGCTGTATCCATGAAATGGCTGTCATGGGTGGTTTACTCTCCAAGTTCTTCAACAGGTCAAGCCCTAGAGATTACCTCCTAGAGAGCAGGGACTGGCCAGGTTCTGAGAGGGGTGGTGCTGATATGTCTCTTTGACATACAGGGTTCTAGAGGTCAAGGCATCGTTTTTTGGGTTGATGCCCCAGGCTCTCAGTTTGCTCTCTCTACTGAGCAGGGAAAGGGGAAGTGCAGCTTCTGTTCTAGTCTGTTCCTTCCCTAGTTCCTAGCTCACAGTCAGCAGATGTCAGTTGCCTGGGACTTCTGGACTCCGAGGGCTGTGTCTAACCCAATTGGAAAGAACCCTAACTAGAGAAGAAACGGAATGCCCTCCAACCCCTGAGAAAGTCAACTTCAAGAAAGACTACCCTTCAAGGGACCAGTTCTTAGTGGCTTTGTTCTCTAGTCTCTTCTGTTGGTGCCTAATGGTACCCACAAGGTATGTGGACATCCCTTTCTTCCTGAGACTCTTTCGGAAGACATGGCTTTACCTAGAGACACAGGTAACAAGGCACCAGAACAAATTAAGAAGGTGACCTCGTCTGTGGATGAGATGGATTTGCTCCAACCTGGATGGTGCCACAGTCAGCAAGAGGCAGCTCTGAGAACAGCAGCTTCCCTGAATCTTTCCATGATGCTAACACTGTACCTTAAAGAATGGTTTTGCCACTTGAAAAACCAAATTGCATGTCCCTAAAAAGCAGATTTACCTGGGCCCCTCAGTATTAAAGGCTTGGATGAGCTTTCCCAGTAATAATTGAGGCCCCCATCTTAGCCCTGCCATATATCTTGCAGAATAAAGTATGGAGAAATAGTCCTTGAAGGCCAGGGTTTAAAAAAACCGTGAAAGGTGTTGGCCAACCAGTTCATTCCCAGTACCATAAAATATTAGCACTAGAAGGAACTGGAAAGTTCATCTCTTCCACTCGTTCTCAACTTTAGTTGTACATTAAAATCACCCCCAGAAGCTTCACTTGGATAGGTCTGGAGTAGGGTTCTAGCATAGGTATTTTTTTAAAGAACTCTGCAGGTGATTAAATGTACAGTGGCTGAGAACCACTGCCAGGACAAAGGTAAGCAAGGCTCTCATTCATTCACCCTATAGAAAGGGGCCTCTGACTCCTAATTAAGCCCAGGGGTTTTCAGAGCTCTTCCCCAGGCCCTGGGCTTTTGAAAGGTGCCTCAGAGTTCAAGGGCAGGGCTCCAGGCATACTTATATCCCTCACTGTCTGCCTCCACACTCCATCCTGGGAGGGTGCTCACCAAGGTCTTAGATAAATGGGACATAGCCCAGTGGCCCTACCACGGTCACATCTATTGGTCAACAACTGTCACTCAGTTCTGTCCCTTTATTGTCTGACCAGTGATGTGTTCTTTGGCTGGAAAAAATAAACCAGCCAATTACACAATCTCTTTCTCTGGAGGCTGACTTCAGCAGGCCAGAAGGAAGTTGTCAAAGAGCTGAAAAGTCCTGGAGACTTAGCACCTGGGTGGGATCTGAACCTTGTGCCTGGCCTGAAGAGAGGGGAGAATGGAAAACCATTCAGGAGCCTCCAATGCCATCAAAGAGGTGGAGATGAAAGAAAGCCAGCCCCCAAGGCTCACCGGATTCATTCTCTGCCCGAGGCCCGCTTGCTCAGCTTCTCTCGGATTCCTGGGAGACCTCTCTAGAGCCTTAGGAAAGCCTTGTTTTACCAGAGCCTGCCTTTATATATCCAAAAGAGTCTTAGAGAGAACACTCACTACAAACAGAGCTGCTCCACTTTTATCTTTTTACATTTTGGGGGTCCACATAAGATTTGGATTTCAAAGGGAAAACCAAAAAGCTTCCATTGCTAAAATACAGTGTGGAAATCATCAAGCTCGTTTGACTGCTTGTTTCACTGAAGGGGATCCTGAGGCACAGGGCAAGGAAGCAATGCCTGGTTTTGTCAACCTCTGCCTCTGTGGGAGGCTAGAAGGAGCAGTGTGGAACTGCTGCACAGAGTCACCATGTCCCCTCCCTCCCCCAACCTCTGCCATAACCACAGGTGTGGGGCTCACCAAGGAGGCATCTCTGATGTGGGGCATCCTGACTCTAATAGCAGAGGGTTTTGTAGCCCTGAGTGATTTTTCCTTGGAAATACCCTGCTTGACTTTGGCTATGTTTCAAGGGAATAAGGGTAAGCCTTCAATAAATTCAGGACTCAAGCAGAATCCCACAACTCACAAGCCCCCAGAATCTCTCCATATACCTAGAGCAACTCACTTCTGTCCCCAGCTTGACCTGCAGACAAAGAGCCAGCATGGCCCACTCCTTCACCCTCTGCCTCTGTTCAGAAACCTATAACCTGGTGGCTCACAGAAGGGACCTGAATTGGGTGTTTGCTCCAGGTGCCTAAAGTCTAACTGACATTTGTTTCTATATGCAGGACTCGCTTTTCCTTCTTTCCATAAATATTTCTAATTCCCTCTGTACAAGCCCAACTCCCCCTCTACTGAGCCCCACACAACCCATCCATCTACCTTTGTCTGAGGAGTAGATGGTGATGGACATACCCAGCGGTCAACTTCGGCTTGGGACTGAGACTCAAACCAGGACACCAAAAAGCACAATTTAGCTCTTACAGGGAAAGAAGATGCACAAGAGGAGTGGACTTTCTGTTACTTCCCATGGGCTGGACCCTATTCCCACATGGCTATGCAGTTCTCCTTATGCAGAATCCCTTTAGAAGGACACTGGAGTGGTCCTATGGACATGACAGTACCATCATAGCATAAGAGAGACAGATATAAGAGAGGGTCTAATCCTGTCCCACCACCACCTTACTTGAAAGGGCAGCAGCTTTAGGACTTATAAGTCAGAGGTGAAGACAGGCTTTTGGACAGAAACTGCCCAGATAGCACTTGCTTCAGGCTTCCCACACCAATGCCCAGGGCATGCATATAATGAAATCCCCAAACACTTCCTGGGCTCATGCGTGCTCTGTAACCACCTATCTCATGATCATCTCTGTAAGTATCTCTCTGCCATAATCACCCATCTCATGATCACCCCTGTAAGTGTCTCTCTTACACACAGGCAGTCAGATCTGAGCAGAAGGTAAGGACTGTGTCTTATTTTCCTTTGCATCCCCAATAGCTGGTGCAGTGGTGAGGAGCTAAAGGCAACTCAAGAAGTGCTTGTGAATCAGTGGATGAGTAAATGAGGACCCCAGTCATGTCATGGTCCCCTCTGCCATGCCCTCTGGCCATTCTCCTCAAATTCTGGTAACCAGGACCTTGTCCACTGCCACCCCCCAGCCAAGCCTGCAGCCTTACCTCCCATGAGGAAAAGCAGCCCTGCCACGTACTGCATAAGGCCTCGGTCCCAGCAGCAGCCCAGCACGCCGATGATCCAGCCAAAGAGGATGATGGCCACCGCCATGCCCATGAAGCCAGCCGTCATTCTGCGCAGGTCTGTGAGGAAGCAGGCGAGCAACAGTCAGCAGCAGAGCCTGGGACTGAGGGCCAGGGTACACCCCAGCTTTGATGTGGGAGCAGGGAGGGAGGGGCCCTCCAGGGGCAGGAAGGCAACCTGACCTTCTCAAATAGGAGCACACAATTTTTGCAGAGGGAGAAGCCCCTGTGGTGACTCTATCCTTGTGTGCACAAACATGCTACAGCAGTTTGCCACCTAGGCACAGGGACAGATCATCACAATATCGTGACTGTTTCTTCTATGCCTCGTTTGTGCCAGGCATACTGCTATCTATCTATGTATCTATCTCAACCTTCTGAGACAGATACGATCTTTATTCCTATTTGCAAATTGCAGCAACTTGCTGAAAGATATATATCTAGTAAGTGGTTGAACAGGGACTGGAACCCAGACCTGTCCAGTGCTCCCAGCTTCCAAACATAGCATCACTCAGCCTCTCCAAGAGCTGAGAACCAGAGAAACCAGCTGCTGGATCTGGGCAGTCAGGCTGCACCTGCCAAGGCCTCCTGGTCTCTCTAAGAGGTTGCAAATGCTCAAGGTGATGGTTATTCAAAATACCCCGACTTGATAGCATGTGAGGGAAAGCTATCAATGTGAGGGGGCGGGGGTTGGTGTTCTGTTCCTTCCCCTCCAAGCTGGTGGAAAGTCACACTTCCTGCTCTACTCTGAGTTCCAGAGCAGAACACTTTCATGGCACTTGCTTCAGCTCCTCCAACCCCAAGGTCAACCCTGCTTTCTGAGTCAGGCCCATCTCTGTTCTACGCTTGGCAGACCCATCAGCTCCAGGAGGAAGAGCGTTGTCTGGAAAGGCAGTATTTTTAGCAGGAGGCAGAGGGCAGAGCTACTGCCATGGCTATGTTGGCCACTCAGCATCTGGCTTGACTTCCTCCCCAGCTCCAACCCCTACCCTCTTGTACCCAGAAGCAGCCAGAGCTGCTTTCAACCCCCCTGCCCTTCCATGTGCCCACTGCACCCCAACCCCCACCAAGCTACGGGCACACTTTCCTCATCCATCACTCCTTATCTAGAGCTCTACCTTCTGACCTCCTGGTCATGCCACCCACTCTTCCACCCTCCACCAGCATCCACCACAGCTCCCTGGGACCCCTCTCCACCCACCCACATCTAAGCCTGTGCCATAACCCCGCCAATGAAGCTCCACACAAGAGCAAAGCTACTTATTCTGCCTCTGCCCCAGGGTCTGTGCTCCCCAGGGGGTTGCAGAGCATCCTGGAGGACCCTTGGGCATCCCTCTCTGTCAAAGGGAAGTGCCTGAAGTAAACCACATACATCAACACCTCATGCAAGCACACCCGCTGCTGCCTGGACAGTATTTTCTCTGAGAAACAAGCACCCCACAGGTCTCTTTGGAGAACATCTCAGAGACCACACACCTCAAAAGGTGTCCAGGTCCCAACCGCTCCATTCCTCTCTCTCACTCCAGTCACCCCATGGAACCCCAGCAGAGCAAACAAAAGGATCTATGGTGCAGTTTGGTTTAAGATCCCTCTGTAGAGGGACCCAGGCCACCCTTCTTTTCCTGACACTGACCATCAGACATTAACAGCCCCCCGCCTGGGAGGAAGCTGATCGGGAGTAGGGACGGATGGGGCACAGGAGGGGAACAGCAGCAGACCCTTCCCTCTGGTGAGGAGGGGCCTGCGGAGGAAGGAGGACAGGGCTCTGGTCACAGAGACAGAGCTCTTTGAGAGCCACAGGGCAGGTTCCTGCTCTACTAGGGTGACCCTGCCTGCCCTGGCTGACCCGGGATGCCTGCCCCAGCCAGGTAGAAGTGAGGCTCACAGTCACTTATGGAAACTTCCCGGGGTGCCTGATTATCCTGCAGCCCTGTACCCCCTGCTCATATCACCTATGTGTCAGATGGAACTGCTGAAAGCATCGACTGATCACAACAGGAGCTTGTGAGCCCCACAGCCTGCGTGGGGAGCCGCAGCCAGTCAGAGAAGCAAGGAGCACTTTTGCCCTTCTTACTGAACTACCTGTGCTGTCCTTCCCTCCATCTCCCCAAATGCTCTCTCCACGGCCACCAGCCCTGTACCTTAGTCCCTGCCTTCTCCACTATCACAAGAGACTCTTGAGTAACCAAGACCTGAGCTGCCATCTCAGTATACAGAAAGGTCCCCACTTGACATGAGATCTTATTTGGATCATCTCTTAGAAAAGAGATACTCTTTACTACCAAAGCTTCTACTCCCCACCATCTTCAAGGGCAAAAAGGTAGTGGATAGGGGAAAAGAGAGAGAACAGCTTATTTTCAATGAAAAGGAGGTTTCCCTTTATGGGGTTTGTGCTTCCTTACACAGGATGCATAGTTTTAGATTTTGCTTTTAAGTCTTTAATCCATTTGGAGTTGATTTTTCTACCTGGGGAGAGATATGGGCCTAGTTTCATTCGTCTGCACATGGGTATTCAGTCTTTCCATTTACTGAAGCACCATTTACTGAAGAGGGTGCCCTTTCCCCGGTGTATGTTGCTGCTTTTGTTGAAAAATCAGTTGGCTGTGAGTATGTGGATTTCTGGGTTCTCTGTTCTGTCCCATTGATCTATGTGTTTTTACACGAAAATCATGCTGAGTGTCTTTCAACGAATGAATAAAGAAAATGTGTTACATATACACAATGGAATACTATTCTGCCATGAAAAGGATGAAATGTTATCATTTGCAGTAACATGGATGGAACTGGGGGTCATTATGTCAAGTGAAATAAGCCAGACCACAGAAAGACATGCTCTCACTCATGTGTGGGAGCTAAATATGTTGATCTAATCAAAGTAGAGAGTAGAATAATGGTTCCAGAGGCTGGGGAGGGTGTGGACAAAGAAAGACTGGGTAATGGGCACATACACACAGTTAGAAGAAATAAGTTCTAGTGTTCGATGGTAGAGTAGGGTAACTACAGTTATCAACAATGTACTGTGTACTTCAAAATAGCTGAAATATTTCCAACACAAAGAAATGATAAATGCTTAAGGGTGATGGATATTCGAAATACCCCGACTTGATCATTATACATTCTATGCATGTTATCAGAATATCACATGTGCTCCTGAGTAGCTGGGACTACAGGCACATGCCACCATGCCTGGCTAATTTTTTTTAATTTTAGTAGAGACGAGGTTTCACCATGTTAGCCAGGATGGTCTCAATCTCCTGACCTTGTGATCCACCCGCCTCGGCCTCCCAAAGTGCTCAAGGTGATGGATATTCTAAAGACCCTGACTTGATCATTATACATTCTATGCAGGTATCAGAATATCACATGTACCACAAAAATGTACAAATATCATGTATCGACAAAAACAAACAAACAGGAAGTATAAAGGATCAGCACATTCATCTTCTAGGCCCTTCTCTTTTTGGTGTGTAGAAGTTTCTTTCTAGGAGAAACCCTATCCCATTGGGCAGCACAAGGCAGGATGTGAAGCCCCACCCTGCTGGAGGCTAAGCTCCCACCAGGCCTTGCTCAATGGAAGGCCTGTACTGTTCCCCAGGCTCTGCAGACACTAGTGGCAAAGGTTCTTCCTGGGGGAGTTAAGTGGAAAATGGGTCAATAGGAGGTGTCTACCTTGGCCAGGGATGGGAAAGCGGGCTGGGCAGAAAAACAAAATGGAAATGCAAATCAGAAAAAGAGGGAAGGTGAGAATTGTTGGAAGATGAGAACAAAGTGTTTTACATAGAAGAAAACAGAGGAAACGGCAGAATAGCAGCCAAATGAAGATAATAATTCCTCTTCCAAAAGTCTGTGTTCCAGGTCGGGGAGGGGCTGCCGTCCTCTAACACAGATCAGGAACTCTTTGCCTTCTCCCAAAGGGCTTTGTCAACAGAAGCTGAAGGTTGTGCTAAGTTGTTGATCTGGAAACAAGAATGAAAACCAGAGGCCAGGTGTGTGTATTTCCATTGACCTGGAAAGATTTTCACATCACCCTGAAAACCTTATTTTGCCAGGGCTGTGCATGAACAGCTGGTTACTTTGTCCTCAGACCTTTGTGGTAACTCAGGGAAGCTGCAATGACAACGTAGAAGGTAGACAGGACAAGAGATATTCCAGCTTTACAGATGAGGAGCACAAGATCCAAAGAAGTTACATAACTTATTGACAAATAATCTCACAACCAGCGTACTACAAAAAGAGTGAGTTGCATTATTGAGTTACATAAGAAAATAACACAGTTAAAGATGTACTCTGTTATAATGGCAGATTGAAAAAGAAAGTATCTAGCATTTCTTCCTCCTAAACCAAGCCAGACTGCAGTTATGAGATTTCTTAGCAAGACGGAAGTCTTCAGGAATGGGGAAAATAGGGAAGGAGGCAGGGATGACAGCAACAGAAGTCTGGAGGGCTGACGGACGCTGTCCCAAAGAGTCCACATTGGACCTAAAGAGTCAAATCTAAAGTCTGCATCAGAGAAGCTGAACACCAACTTGTGGAATCCCCAAAAGGCTCACAAACAGGCACCAACAGGTCCATTTGGATCTGGCCATTAAGCAGAAGGGAGGGTGAGAAAACAGAGATTTGGTGTAAGTTATTTAAGAGGGAACTAGATTTCTACATGCCCTTGGCCACTCCACATCGCTGAGGGATTCCTCTCTCCCATCATTGACTCCCGGGATCAGGGTGCAAGGGGGTCAGAAAACACAGTGCTTAGGTTTGGAGGTCAACAAACTCAGCTTAGGGTTGGCCAGCACAGTTGAAAGTCAGGGCATGGTACTGAAGTTCACTGCACCACCCTGATGGAGTTATGGACTATGAGCATATGGGCGTTGAGTTTTAGCATCAATCCCAGCTCTCCTCTACTTGGCTCCCAGACCTGGCTGCCAGGGCTTTGCCCTCCAGCCTAGAGAATGGGAGAGGACTTTCTGGGGATGACCAGCACAGAGGAAAGACCTATAGACGCTGGCAGTAACAGTGCCCCAGAAGCTGCCCCTCAGACCACTCTCCAATGATGCCGCAGTTGAACTGGGGTTCATTAATGCTCCCAGGTACTGTTTAACATGAGCAGACAAGTAACCATCTCCACATATCTGAGAAAAGCCCATGAATGGGGAGATAAACAACTTGCAAAAACAAGTTACGGGGAGAAGAAAAAAATTTTCAAAATTATTTTTCATATCCCCAGAAAGACAAGAGAAGAAAGATGTTGCCTCGGTGAAATAAAAACAGTACTATTAAAAAAGAACTAGCTGGGGAACAAAAAGAATATTTGAAATAAAATAATGGGACCAAAATCTATGTAACTTATATACTCAATTCTAACTTACATATTAATAGTCCTGCCATGTTCTAAAAAAGACTGAAGGAAGCTTACAAAACGCACACAGTAGAGCGGGATAAAAATAATCATGCAGAGCTGGGCACGGTGGCTCATGCCTGTAATCCCAGCACTTTGGGAGGCTGAGGTAGGCGGATCACCTGAGGTCAAGAGTTCAAGACCAGCCTGGCCAACATGGTGAAACCGAGTCTCTACTAAAAATACAAAATTAGCCGGGTGTGGTGGCACATGCCTGTAGTTCCAGCTACTCGGGAGGCTGAGGCAGAGAGAATCGCTTGAACCACGAGGCAGAGGTTGCAGTGAGCTGAGATCGCATCACTGCACTCCAGCCTGTGTGACAGAGTGAGAATTCACTATATATATATTTCTTTGATAATTTCACCAAATAGAAATAAGAAATTTACCAAGAAATTCCAGATTTAAAAGGTCAACTGAGNAATGAAGGAGAGAAAAAGAAAGAAAATAAAGATGAAGCCAAATATCACATTCACACACAAAACTTGGTCCATGAGGTCCTTAGGAAGGTTATTCTGTCCCATATTTGCACTTGAAGGCATTAGACATTATTTCCATTGTTTAAAAACCTTTGTTGCTTTTTATTTGCACTTGAGTAAGTCCCGACCACCTCTCTGCCCGAGGAAAGGCCTGTGCATGTATTCCTGCCCATCCTCATTAACCTATGTGTCAACCTCCTCTCTTTAGAGGTAAGAAACTGCCTTTTTATTTCTTTGTGATTGCTCACTGTGCCCGCAGCGGTATTTTGTACTCAGGATCATATATAGCTTGTATTTCTTTTCCCATCTCTTCCTGCCTGTTTAGAAAAGAGAAAGAAAAGAAGACAGAGGAAACCCTAACTCTGAGGCCTTGGAAAAATATTATGCAGGGCTGGCCTAAGAATAATTCCCTTGGAAAGAACCCAGAATGATGAGTTTGACTCTGCAGGCAAAGGCCACGATAGAGAAAAACCTCCTCAAGAATCATTCGGGCTTGAGTCCATTATCTGTATTCCATGACCTTAACGTTTAACATTCTAATTTTTGCAATGAGAAAGGTACATTTAAGCTTTGTTGAATTTAGTTCAGGGTGGTGGAAAGGAGTGGGCAGAGGGAGGCTGATGATGAGGGAAGGTGGAGGAGGAAAGGCGAAGAGAACCATTAAATAGAACCAGAAAAAGCTGTTCTCCCTCATGGAAAAATTTTGATTTTGAGGTTTACACTCCTATTAACATTTAAATGGACAGATATTGCTTGCAACTCTACACAGGAAACCAGGATATCTGCATTTAAATAAACACCACTTTTATGGTGTTTATTTAAAATATATGGGCTGAATGCCTTTCTGTTTGCTCTTTTAAGACCTTGCACAAAAAATGATGATGATTGGAATTATTTTTTTTTCATGAAAGAAACAGAAATGGTGAGGATAAGTATGCGTTAGACCTTGCTGCATTGGTAATGACTGGGCTAGAGGAAGAATCACAGCAATACCACTGGATTGATGGCCCCAGTGGCAAAAGCCTGCAGTGCTGAGTTGCAGCTGGAGGCCAGCAGGGCCATGGTCTTCTGAGGGCCCCGTGGGCACCTCTGGGGAGGCTTGCTGGAAGCGCTCCCTTCTGCATGATAGAAGCACACATCCTGGGTTACAAAGCAGGCGAGTGGTAGCTGCCCTGGAAGCTGGATGCTCATTCACAAATTAATCAAGCCCTTGAGAATCAAGCTCACAGGAACTGAAGGGCAGAGCAAAGTGGTAAGGGCAGAACTCAAGTGTTTTTGCCCCAAAGGATCAGTGGATCTGGGAAGTAAGACGAGAGATACAGAGAGAGAGAGAGAGAGAGAGAGAGAGAGAGAGAGAGAGGGAGGGAGGGAGGATGGATGGATGGATAGATGTACAATGAACCTGCTAGCCAAGGGATCAACTCAGGACAAGTTGATTCAAAGTGCAGGGAAGACTCCAGGGCCTAATCACTGTAGAGCAATCACCTCTGAAGGAAGTGGGGGTTTTAATTCTGGGGAGCCATATAGAGATACAGCTGGCAGGAATAGGAGAAATCAGCCTGTTCCATTCAAATCCTGGCTCTTCCACAGCCAAAGTGGTGGGAACTCAAGCAAATTAGTCTCCCTCTCTGGATCTCGGTTTCCACATCTGTAAATGAAGGTTTTGACAATACCTACTTCAAAGAGCTATTAAGAGGATTAAATAAGCAAATATGCTTAAACTGCTTAGAATAGTACCTGGCACAACGCTAGAGCTATACAAGTGTAAACAGAAATAGAAGTCACCTAAATTAAAGCAGTTTTCATGCACTACTACACCCCTTGAATTTGCCATACATGAGCACATAAGGCGTCAAGCAACATGTTGGGATGTGCCCCTAATTAAGGATTTGGGACCCAGAGGAAGTAGACTCCTGGAAGCTGTTGTTATGCCTTTCAGTTACCTGGAGAGGCCAAGGTGAAGGCATTACTTCTTAATTTACTGAGTTACATCCACCCCAGAGGGCTGATGCTGCCTATCCTCCAAGGACTGAAACAGCTGGAGGCTAAAGCAGCTAACAGCAGAGGCACCGGTGGCCGCAGAGGCTGTTTGAACCCTGAGTTCTGGCAGTAAGCACTGCACTGATCTAGAAGGAAAAGACATGGGGCAGGACTGAGACTCTGTTGGGAAAGCATCAGTGATTTAGTGAAGAACTGAAACAGTGAATTCCGTAATGGGAGATTTTGCCTATGACTTTCTTCTAGGGTGTAAGTTGGTTCAGCATCATAATGCAGTGATATGTTTTTGCTTTTTTAATTGGCAGATCACATTTTACATTTTTATCATGTACAACATGATGTTTTGAAGTACATATGCACTGTGGAATGGTTAAATCTAGCTCATTAACCAATAAACTCACATAGTGATCACTTTTGTGGGAAGAACACATAACATCCACTCTTTACATATTTTTCAAGAATACAAAATATCGCCATTAACAATAGTCACCTTATTGTACGATAGATGTCTTGAAATTCACTTTTCCTATCTAACTGTAATTACGTAACCTTTGACTAACATCTCCCCATGCCTTCCTCCCTTCTAACCAGGACAGCCTCTGGTAACCACTGTTCTATTCTCTACTTCTATGTGATTAACTTTTTAGATTCCACGAGTGAGATCATGCAGTACTTGTGTTTCTGTGCCTGGCTTAACATAGTGTCCTCCAGGTTCATCTACGTTGTTGTGAATGGTAGGCTTTCATTCTCTTTTATGGAATAGTATTCTATTGTGTGTTTATACATACACACACACACACATACACAGACACACATATGTATATATTACATTTTCTTCATCCATTCATCCACTGATGGACACGCAGGTGATAGGATTCCACATCTTAGCTATTGTGAGTAATCTGAATGAGCATGAAAGTGCGGATATCTCTTTAACACATTGATTTCAATTTCTTTGGGTATATACTCAATAGTGGAATTGCTGGATTGTATGGTAGTTCTATTTTTAATTTTTTGAGGAACTTCCATATGGTTTTCCACTATGGCTCTACTAATTTCATTCCCCCAAAGAGTATATAAGGGTTCCCTTTTCTCCATTTTCAGTACTTGTCATCCTTTGTCTTTTTCATAGTAGCCATTCTAACTGAGGTGAGATGGCATCTTATTGTGGTTTTGTTACCAGCAGTGAATCCAGTGGGTCTACAGCAAACTCAATCCTTGTCTCCTTGGAGGAAAGAATTCAGCTGAGGGGCAGAAGTAGATTTAAGGAAGAGACTGAGGCAAGTTTTAGAGCAGGAGTGAGAGTTTAGTGAAAAGTTTTAGAGCAGGAACAAAAGGAAGCAAAGTACACTTGGAAGAGGGCCAAGTGGGCAATTTGAGAGATCCAAGTGCCCTGTCTGGCCCTTGATGTGGGGTTTTACACATTGGCATGGCTTCAGGGTTTCCATTTCTCCACCCTTGATTTTTCCCTTAGGGCAGCTGTCCACATGCGCAGTGGCCTGCCAGCACTTGGGAGGGGCTGTGCGCACAGTGTGTTTACTAAAGTTGTGCACATCCTCACTTGAGGCATTTTTCCCTTACCCAGTCAAGCATTTTTAGAGGAAGGTCATCTACCAGTTAAACTCTGCCATTTTGTGCTTGAGCCTGCTCATCCAACTCCTGAGATCTTATCGGGAAGCTGCTGTTCACCAGCTTCAGGAGTTTTCTATCTGTTGGGAGACTATCTTTCCCTTGCACCAGCTATGACCAATTATTTTTGTTAATAGAAACAGTTTAACAACTGACTGACCATCACCTGATGGTCACCTGGCATTCATAGGGGGCCCTCTTCTGTCCTGGTCACGTCTGCCTAACTACCTACTCTAACAGTTTTAATTTGCATTTCCCTAATGATTAGTGATATTAAGCATTTTTGCATATACCTGTTGGCCATCTGTATGTCTTCTTTTGAAAAATGTTGATTCAAAGCGTTTGCCCATTTTTAAATTGAATTGTTTTTTTGTTGGGTTGAGTTTCCTTATATTTTGGATATTAACCCCTTGTCAGATGTATAGTTTGTAGCTATTTTCTCCTATTCTGTAGATTGATACTTCACTCTGTTGATGGTTTCCTTCGCTGCATAGAGCTTTTTAGTTTGATCCCACTTGTCTATTTTTGCTTTTGTTGCCTGTGCTTTTGAGGTCTTATTAAAAAAAAAAAAATCCTTGCCCAGACCAATGTCATGAAACATTTCCTCTGTTTTCCTCCAGTAGTTTCATATGTTTAAGTCTTTAATTGATTTTGAGTTAATTTTTGAATATGGTGAGAGATAAGGCTCTAATTTAATTCTTCTGCATGTAGACATTCAGTTTTCCTAACACCATTTACCTGAAGGACTGTCATTTCCCCATTGTGTATTCTTGATATCTTTGTTAAAAATCTGTTGGCTGCAAGTGTGTGAATTTATTTCTGGGCTCTCTATTCTGTTCCATTGGTCTGTCTGTTTTTATGCCAGTATCATGCTATTTTGATTACTATAGCTTTGTAGCGTATTTTGAATTCAGGAAGTATGAAGTCTCCAGCTTGCTTTCATTTGCTCAGGATTGTTTTGACTTTTGGGGACTTCTGTCATTCCATACAAATTTTAGAATTGCTTTTTGTATTTCTGTGAAGAATTTCTTTGGTATTTTGACAGGGGATTGCACTGAATTCTATAGATTGCTTTGGGTAAGTATGAACATTTTAAGAATATAAATTCTTCCAATCTATGAACATGGAATATCTTTTTTTTTATTAGCAACTTCTTCAATTTCTTTCATCAGTGTTTTATAGTTTTCATTGTAGAGATCTTTCACCCCTTTGGGTAAATTTACTCCTAGGTGTTTAAATTTTTTGTAGCTACTGTACTGTACTTGATTTCTTTTTCACAGAAATTCTACTGATTTTTGTATGTTGATTTTATAACTTACAACTTTATTAGTTATTACAGCTTTTTAGTGGAGTGTTTAGGGTTTTCTTTCTATAACTACATAATGCAGTTTTACTTAAGAATGATTTTTATGTCAAAATAAGGTAGTTTTTATGTTTCCATGAGAAAGTCCATGAGTTGGGGTTTTGATCCCTAACAGGCCCTTCAGAACTGTCCTCTGCCTCTCCCTGCATCACCATCTTTCTCTAAGCCCCCCACGCTTCAGTCACAAGAGGGAGTTCCCCTCCCTCTTTCCATGATGACACCGTGCTCTCTGCCAACATGGGTCCCGCTGGCTCCATCTGTCAAGTTTTCATCATCCTTGCAGAGTTCCCTCAAAAGTACATGTCTCTGGGAAACTTCCACGGTACTTTGGTAGACACGCGCATCCAGTCCTTGAGGTTCCTGGAGCAGCTGGTTGATATCACTACCACATCTTTTTATAATTCTTTTTGTCTCCTCTTACCAGTAAATTTGAGCTTGTTGATGGTTGCATTCATGTTTGGTTTGGTTTGTCTTTCTAGTCTCCAGAGCACTGTCTAACATAAGAGGTGCTCACGAAATATTTATGAAGTGAGATCAGCATTCCACCCTGCAACAATGACTAAAGCTGTATGCACCGTGGCATAGTGCAGGGTGAGGAGAGCAGATCCACTTCAGTGACTCGAATATCATTGCGACTTAAGGTCAATTTTTCTCTTCTCCAATCTAATTTTTTGAGGCCAGCATTAACTATCACTTAATAATTCAACCTAGTTTTTTACTGCATACAATGAAAACATCAACATGGGGCCAGATTCCAGATGACACACAGCAATAAAGTTTAATTAGCACATGATAGCCCACAGATTAGGGACCCAACAGGCATTTCTGCACCGTCCCTCCCCCAAGTCAGGAAGAGACAGTGGGGGAAGGGAGTTTCTGTGGAAACAAGAAGTGGTTTCTGGGTCAGAAGACAGGCTTGACACTTCCTCCTCCTCAACCCTACCTCCGGATCAGAGAAGTGCCCTAAATAGGGATATTATGTGATGATGCCATATACAAATCAAATCCATTGTCAAAACAATGACAGGAAAATTGCAAAATCTGTACTCGCCTGATGAAAGCTAGGTCAGCTAGTAACACAAGTGCCTGGAGAGAAGAAAGAAGCGGGTAAAACGAACCACCGAGAGGCAGAGTCGCAAATCCAAAACTCACAAGAACGGCTCCTCTTGCTGCTGCAACACTGCCAAGCCAACAGCAGGAACTGCAGAAGGGAAGCATGAAAGGAAACTGTAGCTCAGCCAACCAGATGTACTTAGGTAGACCCAGCTTGCAGTCTGGTTCTCTGTCCTCTGGCCGTCTTTACTGATGAGGACAAGCTAGGTTGGTACAATCTGCTACCCCACCCAAAGAAGCTTCCCTTTCCCCTTCCCTACATCACACATCACTGGCAGCTGTGCTGAGTGCAAAGTGCAGAAATCTGAGGTTGCTCGGCAAGAATGTCCCCCCAGAGGGTTACCACAAAACAATTAGAAGACGGGACTTTTAAAACACAGGGGTACCCTAGAGGGTGTTAGCCAACCCAGAAAAATGTTCCAGGTGCCTGGGGTTTGGCTGATGGCAAAAGATTTGAAAAGCCTAGGAAAAGGGAAGATAAATAGGAATTAACACTGATTACGCATTTACTAAGTGCAGGCATGTGTTGAGCAATTTACATAGCACGGGTCACCGTGCTCCATCCTCCCAACGACCCTATAAGGAAGGTGCTGTTTTTCTCGCTTTGTAGGTTTGGAAATTGAGACAAAGGGATTTTAGTTGGCCAGGGTCACACAGCCAGTAACAGGCAGCTCTAGGAAGGTGTCTTGGGCTGTCCACACCCTTTCCATTCTTCCTCAGTGCTTTCCATGATCCATGCCACTTCAAACCCAGAAGAGAACTGGACATTCAGTCAAATGTAATGGAATAGTATTCAGCTGCTAAAAGGACATGAGGAGAGTTCAGAAGAGAATATTAAATGGAAAACAACGTACAGGCTACACGTGCTACATGACCCCCATCCGAGCTCTGCGGGTGTGTCTCTGTGGCCGCATGTGTCTATCCACGTGGGAAAAGCAGAGGAAAAGTACACCAAATGTTAACTGGGAGGCTTTTTTGGGTTGTGATATTTTGGGGTTTGTTTGTTCTTTTCTACAATAAGGATGTGTTACTTTAACAATCAGTTTTTGAGTTATTTGAGAGATGTGAGCTTTATTGTTTTTAAAAAATTCCAAGCACGAATCATGAGGCAAGCTGCCCTAACTGGAGCTCTGATGGAAGAGAGTAGTCGGAGGCCTGGCCACAGATTCCTTCTCATAAGTACTGTCTTTTAAAAGACACGCTGCCACTAAAGATTTTCTTTTTACAGTGAAAGCTGCAGACTTGCCATGTTCATCTTTGGCCAACAGTGTGCAGGCGCTATGGAGATGCTCACCCTTGGAGGCCTGAGCCTACTTTATTGGCAGCTCCAATGCAGGCCCACACTGGCTGGTTGCCAGGAATGAGGAATGAGGCTCTAAGGGGTCATGACCACCATTGCCTTTTTTGCATTTGATGCTTTCAGTGACGTGTGTCTGGTTCCCTGAGTACCTGTTGTCTGACTATATCCCATACTTTAGTGGCAAGTCTCTTTGGGACCATGCTGGAAGCTCAAACAAAAGTTATACAAATGTTGAGGCCAGGCGCGCAGTGGCTCATGCCTATAATCTCAGCACTTTGGGAAGCCAAGGCAAGCAGATCATCTGAGGTCAGGAGTTTGAGACCAGCCTGACCAACATGGTGCAACCATGTTTTTACCAAAAATACAAAAAAAAAGATTAGCTGAGTATGGTGGCACACACCTGTCATCCCAGTTACTTGGGAGGCTAAGGCAAGGAGAATGGCTTGAACCCAGGAGGTGGAGGTTGCAGTGAGTCAAAGTCATGCCACTGCACCCCAGCCTGGGTGCCAGAGCAAGACTCCATTTCAAAAAATAAAAATAAACAACTTATACAAATGTCACTATTGCAGCCTTCTTACTCAAACCTGCCCCTTTAACTACTGAGGTCCACATGAACAAAGCATGGCAGTCTGTTTGAACAGCATGACGGCATGGGAAGAACAAATACTGAACTTAAGGTTAGAAGACCAGCGTCTGAGTCCTCGTTCTGCACATCCTGGTTGTAATGCGTTGTATATGTCACAACCAAACTCTTAGTTCTGAGTCCTCAAAGCTGAGAACGATAGATGGTGAGTCCCCTCCTCCATATTCTAAAGCTGAAGAGTCTAAATGGTAGCCACCAGCACGAGTGGGTATAGAGCACTTGAACTGATACAGGCTGTAAGTGTAAAATAGGTACCATATGTCAAAGACTCAGCATGACTATTTATATAATATATCATTAATAATTGTTTATATTAATTGCATATTGATATGACAATATCCGGATACATTGGATTAAATAAAATATATTATGGGTCAAGAATGGTGGCTCACGCCTGTAACCCCAGCACTTCGGGAAGCCGAGGCAGGCAGATCACCTGAGGTCAGGAGTTCAAGACCAGCCTGGCCAACATGGCGAAACCCTGTATCTACTAAAAATACAAAAATTAGCCAGGCGCCTGTAATCTCAGCTACTTGGGAGGCTGAGGCAAAAGAATCGCTTGAACCTGGGAGGTGGAGGTTGCAGTGAGCCGAGGTCGCACCACTGCACTTCCTCCTGGGTGACAGAGCAAGACTCCATAGCAAAACAAATAAATAAATAAAATTAATATTACCTATTTCTTTTTGTGCCTGTAATGTGGCTAATAGAACATGTTAAGTTACACGTGTGGTTTGCACTCTATTTCTATGGGACAGCACTGTTCTAAAGAGAGGTGTGAGACCTTGTGCAGACCTTGCTACAAAGTGCCCCAACCTAGTTCTGCAAATCACAGTGCATTCCGCACCTTCGGTTTACATGTAACAAGAGACTAGGAGATTGAGGCAGAAGGTTGGTGATTGACAGTTTCTTGCAGTTCTATTCTCTCCCCATGGGAGCTTTTCCACTCCTACCACCAGCACCTCTCAAGAGGGTGGCAGCTGGCTCAAGGACAGAAAAAGGCACTCGAGAGAACCACACAGATTGCTGTGTACAGGTGCTCTGGAGTTTAGAGGGCACAGGGGAGGGTGCCTCACTGTGGCCTGAAACAACGAGGCCAGGGGCTGTTTCATGCTGCCTGTGGCAACAGAACCAAGACAGGGCTGTGTGTGGGGAAGGATCCAGTGGTTTCTCCATGTGTCAAGCAGATGCCGATGAAGACTAAAGCACCTTGAAAAGACTCTGTCCTACAGCTTTGCCTGTTAGTGTATGGTCACGCCAACAGAAAGAGTCTCCATGGTGGGTTAACACCAAAAATGGGAGGTGGAGAGCAGAACCAGCTTAGCTGGAAGGTGTCCTCCCCACACCGGGAGACAATCAATGGTGCATCACCAATGCCTGCGGAGCTTTCCCAAAGGAATCTCAAAAGTGCCGTACAAGAGAGAGAGAGCGAGCCAGCCTTTGGACCCCACCACGTGGAGGGCCCAACACAGAGAGCAGTAACGCCAGGCAAGTCAGACCCTTGGCCTTTTGCCTGTCCTTCTTTCACCAACGCCAGCCCTGGAGGAGCCAAAGTAATAGGGTTACCAGGGAGCAGGTAGAATCGTAAAAATGAAGAAGCCGAACAGATCTCTTCCTTATTGCAGGCTTCTAAGAAAGTGTCAAGCCCAAGCTGGGAAAGGGAGAAGATGTAAACTATATATTATTAATATAAGACTGAGGTTCTGATACTAGATTTGAATGAAATTTTCATACCTACAGATAAAAGCCTATGAATATGTAACAATTTACCCCAAATTCTGTGGAATCTCCCATAGGTGTCACCTAGGAGTGGACGCAGCAGCTCAGACAGGATGGGCTTAAAAGGTTGTAGTGAGAAAACAAAGTTGTAGGGTACTGTTTTTTAAATAGTTTACAGATGACCATGTGCAAGTCATATCTGAGACAAGAATGATATGATGATGATGACAAGCCAGCATTTCTGATGTGCTAAGCATGTTCTAAGTGCTTTCTTTACATCATCACACTGAAATCCTCATCCAGAATTAATGAGCTTATCATTTCCCTTTTACCCATGAGATCATAAGGAACTTGCCCCAAGCAGGCAGCTTAGAACCAGCAGAACTAGGGTGAGAATCATGCTCTGACTCCAAGGCCCATGTTTTTTTTGTTTTGTTTTGTTTTTTTAATTGGAGTCTTACTCTGTCCCCAGGCTGGAGTACAGTGGCACAATCTTGGCTCACTGCAATCTCCGCCTCCCGGGTTCAAGCAATTCTCCTGCCTCAGATTCCTGAGTAGACTACAGGTGCATGCCACCACGCCCTGCTAATTTTTGTATTTTTAATAGAGACAGGGTTTCGCCATGTTGGCCAGGATGGTCTAGATCTCCTGACTTCTTGGCCTCCCAAAGCACTGGAATTACAGGTGTGAGCCATGCACCCGGCCAGGCCCATGCTTTTAATCACTGTGTTCTATCATCTCCTAGAGCCATTGATCAGATGAGATCTGTGAAAGCCCTTTTGTAAACTGTAAAGTGCTATCACAAATGCCAGTGATCTTTCTGTTTACTGCCATACTACAAGGCAGAGGAACAGATACGAGGCCCAGTGGGTATTACTGGTATCATCCAATGTGTATTTAGCAGGCACAGGGCACAACAGTCTTTACAAACAACATGGAAATATAAGATAGCAACTTACTTTTTCCCCCCAAAACCTTTAAATTCTAAAATTCTAACAAATTCTGTTTTCTAATTTAGAAGTATGATAGGGAAGGGGCCTAAAAAGTATGTTCTTACCTCCATCTACATATACGCACGGAGGTTTTCCAAAGCCCATTACGTTGGAGGGCAGGATCAGGCAGTATGGCGGGAAAATGGGGGTTTATGGGATAGTGGTGGCTGCTGTTCTGGGAACAGGAGATGGCCTCTGACTCCTTCTTCTAGTTCTTGCTTTATAGAATCTGCTTAATTTTTGTGTTCATCTGTCTACTTTCTGACATGGGAATAACATTCCTTGCTACCTGGAAGTTTGGGGGTAGACCAGATGATTCTGCCCCAGTAGTTGAGATTCTCAATGCCATGTATGTATGCAATATGCCAGTCTGCCTTTATCTCAAGATATGGAACAAAATTTGCAAACTAAGAGAATGTTATTTAAACACTAATAATACATCATGGGGCCATTTTTGAGGAATGCTGAGGAACCATAAATCAAGTCAATGGTAACAGGCTTGTGTTCCTCCCACAAAGCTGGGAGTCATTGTGCACGAGGAAACAGAGCCTTCTCCCCTCCCTCCCTCCAAGGCAGTCCTTCCTTCTCTCTACTTGCTCCCTCCCCTGCTAAGGAGATGCTTGTTAGTAACCTGTAAAGAGTGAGTGGCTCGGTTGACCTCTCCTTTCCACTGTGCCTTTCTCTGCAGCTCTACTGACTTATTTTTGAAGGCTATGTTGACCCAGCCTTTTTTTTTTTTTTTTTTTTTTAGCAGATGGTTAAAACTCATTCAAATAAAGATCTTGCCAAGAAAACAAATTCTATAGAAGGAAACTAAAGTCTCTATCTTACCCCTCACTTGAAAAAAAGTTCCATCAACACAAATTTTCTCTTTGGGTTCATCCTACATTCATTTTATTCATTCTGTGTGTGTTTATCAAGCAGCTGCTGTGTGCAAGAGGTAAAGCAGTGGACCAAACTGAATTACTGGCTCCATTAAACACACTTCCAGAGAAAGACACAAACTACATGCATATTCATATATATATATATGGGGGGGTGGTGATAAATGCTATGGAGAAAAATTTAAGTAGGTTGGGGGATGAGCTATAATGAAGTAGATGTAGGAGAGTTGCTGTTTAACATAGGGAGGTCAAGAAAGTGCTCTCAATAAGGTGACATTTAAGCAGACACCGGAGGAAGGGAGGGAATGGGCACATGAATGCCTGGGGGAAAAGCATTCCAGGTAGAGAGAACAGCAGATGCAAAGGCACCGAGGCAGGGGTCTGCTTAGCATATTTGACGAATAATAGAGAGAAGATGTTCTATATACTCCTGTGTTTTTCTTTTCTTGTAATTATTATAACATGCTGACTTAGAGCCATATAATAGATTGTAATTAAGTGTTAGAAAAAAAGACATACTTGCTATAACCAGCTAAGTTCTCTTCCTGGGAATAAATACGTGTTCCAATTTTCCATCCTGATGACTAGGAGAAGGGGATAGAGATTTTTACTCAATTGAACTGCTTTTAATGAGGAATTCACTTGGTCAATCACTCACCAGGGACTCCATATGCCATGCTTAGAGTTTGGATTTCATCCAGAAGGCCATGGCAAACCACTGAAGGAGTCTAAATCCGGGAGAAACTAGTTAGGTTTCTGTTTTCTTAGAAAGATGACTATGGCTGCAGAGTGGAGCTCTGACTGGGAGAAGAAGGTCTAGAGACAAGACAATCCTTTAAATGATGAAGACCTGCACTATAGCAGAGAACAGGGTTGACAGGCTGACAGGGGATAATAAAGCAGTCACATTGATAGGAATTAGTGATCAACTGAATATGAGAGAAGGGGAAAGATGAGCCACTGATGACTCCCAGGTTTCTGGTTTGGATGATGGGGAAAATAATATCCTTGACCAAGACACAGACTGAAAGAGTGTTGCCTTTCTTTGGGGGTTTCTTTTTCTTTCTTTTCTTTTTGTTTTTTTTGGAGGAGAGGCATGATGGAAAGCATGGATGGGGCCAGGTGCGGTGGCTCACACCTGCAATCCCAGCACTTTGGGAGGCCAAGGCAGGCAGATCACATGAGGTCAGGAGTTCAAGACCAGCCTTGTCAACATGGTGAAATCCTGTCTCTACTAAAAATACAAAAAAATTAGTTAGGCATGGTAGCTCATTCCTGTAATCCCAGCTACTCAGGAGGCTAAGGCACGAAAATCACTTGAACCTGGGAGACGGAAGTTGCAGTGAGCCAAGATCACGTCACTGCACTCCTGCCTAGGCAACAGAGCGAGCCTTTGTCTCAAAACAAAAACAAAAACAAAAAAACAGAAGGACAAATCTCAGAAGAGAAATGTGTCAAGTTCAATTCATTAAGTGCCTAATACACATCTAATTGCAAATGTCCTTTATGGCCCTGGCTGTACAAGTCCAGCACATGGGATAGCAATTACTACTTGAGATACTGACTTGAGAATCATGTAATTAAAACTGTAGGACTGAATGCCTGCTTCTCAGAGATGGAACATCAAGTGAGAAGTAAAGGAGGTTAAAGACAGAATTTGAATACCAACATTTAAGGGATGAGAAGAAGAGGAGAAGGAGAATGAACACGGATGACCTGAAAGGGTAGGGCAAATCTAGCATGAGGGACACCATGGAAGCAGAGAAACAAACAGGTTTCACTGACGGCTAATGTTACTGAGATCAAATAAGACATAGATCATAAACTTCAACAGTGATTTGCCGAGTGCCAATTGTGTGCTAGGCATTGTGCTAGTAATAAGAAGCACAGTTTCTACTACAGCATGTTTTATTTTTTCCTGCGTGGAGCTTACTAGATTTACAACTAGAAGTGTTCCCTTATGGCCTTGTCAAGGGCTCTTTGAGTGGAAGTCAATTTCACTGGGTTACTGGAAATGAGTGGGAGGTAAGGAAGTGAAAGTCACTCCTAACTAGTATGCTTTCAAGTAGCCTCGCTGGAGAGAAGAGGAGGGAAATGGAGCAGCAGTGAGGGCGGAACACAGAGGGGAGGAGTACTTTTCTTTTTTATGCAGGATGTAAGACTTAAGTATATTTCTACAAAGAGGAGAAAGACTTAGCAGAGAGAATGAGCCTGAAAATACCCGAGACAACTTTCCCATGCTCTCAATCTCGTCCAAGTCAATATAGCAGACCACAGGCAGACTGAGGGAAGCTCTTCCAGATTCTACTTGATAAGCAAACACAAACAGCAGTTTCAGTGGTAAAAGACACTGCTTTGGGGCTGGGGCGTTGGCTCGTGCCTGTAATCCCAGCATTTAGGAGGTCGAGGCAAGCAGATCACAAGGTCAGAAGATGGAGACCACCCTGGCCAACATGGTGAAACCCCGTTCCTACTAAAAATACAAAAATTAGCTGGGCGTGGTGGTGGGCATCTGTAATCCCAGCTACTCAGGAGGCAGAGGCAGGAGAATCACTTGAACCCAGGAGGCAGAGGTGCAGTGAGCCGAGATTGCACCACTGCACTCCAGCCTGGTGACAGAGCGAGACTCTTGTTTGCAGAAAAAAAAAAAAAAAGACACTGCTTTGGGGTCAGACGATCTGGGCTTGAGCTCTGGATCTACTTCTTACTAGCCATGTGACCTTAATATCATTGGGCCTTCATTTCCTCAGCTCTGAGAGGGTCTAATAATAGTACCTACCTCATGAGATTGTTATGAGAATTATATTTGCATATTACTTAGAGGCTGGCACAAAGTAACTGCTATGTAAGTGCTCAAAAAGGCTTAGAAACAGACACGCAATGTACAGGTACACCCACACAGGCAAATTCAGTGGAAGGCACTAGTGGAGAGTGAAACAAGAGAGGACACAGCTTTCTAGGTGGGGGGTAGGGAGTAAAGTGGATGAGTTTACAGGTGAGAGGCACCTTTCCTCTTCCCGAGTCACTCACAGCTCCAAGAGAATCACCCGTTCTGCAAGAAGTGCTAATCATGTAGCACCATTGAGGGCAGGACCTCTCACTTAGTACTCATTCATTCATTCATTCATTCACTGACTCATTCATTTGTTCATTCACTGAGGTCTATGTCTCAGACAGGTATTATTCTAGACACTGAAGAGACAAAGATGTTTAAGACACCAGCCCTTCCATCTAGAGAAGGCTGCTGGTGCAGAAAACAAGTTCTCTTGTTGTGTTCTTTCCTGCTATTCTCCCACAGCTTAGGCAGTCATCCAATTGTTTGGAGAACAGAGTCTACATTTTTTCTTCTTTGAGTCTTTCACATCGCTTAAAACATACCAGAAGGTCTAAATCTCTATGGAATGAAGAAATGAGTCTATTCCATTTCATAGAAGCATGAATGACTAGCAGTCCACAGTGTCTCTCCTGGACCATGAGCTAGCAAGAGAGGAAGGAGCTGACATTTATTCTGCAGTTACTATGTGCCAGGAACGGTCGACAGTGCGCTGTACGCAGCTCACTAAGAGGCAGACGATGAGAATGTCTCTTCTATTTGTTTTGTTCAAAAGTGATGCCTAATGGCTTTGCTTTTATGTTTTCAAATGCTTTCCATTTTGCATGGTTTGCTTTCTATGCTTGAAGCGTCTCACGTGACTGGAAACATTTTTCATGCTTCACGTGTAGTCAGTCACTTTTGAATTTTGCCGGCGTTTTGCTGTTGGGTCTTTTGTTAAGTAAATGCTCGTTATGTACTTTGTGTCTGGTTCTACAAGAGACAAGCATCCCCACCCCTTTAGCCCCATGTGTGCCAATCTCTCCCTCTGCCCTTGATGTTGTCTTTGTGTCTTTGTTCTGCGGCAGCCTATCGAAGCATGCTCGAATAAGGTGCTCGCTAATAAGGCCAAGGTAACTGGCAGATATGTGAAAATCCACAACAAAACAAGAAACATTTGGGCAAAACCTTTTTTTTTTTTCCAGTTCTCCCAAAGGAAACAGTGCATTTGATTTACCTCCAAGTTGGAATAAAACTATATGGATGGTGGATTTTTTTAAAGCATGATGGGTAAAATATTTAAGGCAAGATGTTTATATATTGATAGCCAGCCTGTTTTGCTCCCCAGATAATTCCTAAAAGAGCAGGAGGCAAGCTATTTCTCTGAAACTAGCTCATGGAGTCTTTATACTTCCCGTATCCTCCTACCCAGTAGCACAAAACAATTCCGAAGTTCACTATTTATTTCTGCCTTCCAGAGACACAGTCTCTGTCACTGGAAAAGCGCAAAGGGTCAGGGCCTTTCGTGCTTGTGCGATTTGGATGTAAAAGTGGTGGGAACGTCTCTGGACTCAGGGCTGCACCTCCAATGTCTGTGAGTAGGACGGACTCACAGGTGTGTCCTCCATGTGTTCTTGAGGAAGTTAACAAGGCTAAACAGGGAACTGGCTGTCCTGCCTGCTCAGAAGACTCAACACAAGAGAGCCCACAGCAAGACCCAAGGTTTTGGAAGTGAAATGAAGTGGAAACCTGGCTCTTTCTGGCTCTGGGATCTTATGACTCAACAAAGAATTTAAAAATAATATTCTCCTTATTGAAAGGTGAGCATTTACATTTATATAAGCTTATATATTGCATTGTGCTTTAGCTTCATTCATATATATTTGTAACTCACACAAATCAGAAGCACATTTGTGCACATCTGATGTCTCTCACATCTCCATCAGTGGTGCCGATCTTTCTCCTGGGCTTCTGATCCAATTCTCACAGCTGTCTGGGCATGTTGACTTGAGTGGTCTCCTCTCCCTGTGCCTCTAATTCAGAACTTCTAAAACCCAGTTCCTCATCTTCACTGTCAAAGGGCATCTCCCTATTGATGCCAATGGCATCACCATCCTCGCAATCTGTCTGTCCCCCAAATCTCGGGGACATTTTGAGCCTCATTCCTTTTTGTCCCTGGATTTCCGATCAGTTGCCAAGCTCACCTGATTTTGCCTCCACGGTAACTAGTGTATGCAGCTCCTCCTCTCAGCCCCTGGAGACACTGCCTCTGCCCTGACTCTGCCCTCCTTCCCTTGACCCCAAGCAGCTCAGTGTAGTCAAGAGAGCCTGAGCTTCAGCTGTCAGTTTAACAAAATCTCTGCCACTTTCTGCCCTGTGACTTTCAACAAGCCTCAATTTTCCCGTCTCTATGGACAAGCGGTAAAATGAGAGTTTACATGAAATGCTGTCTGGCCCTGCTCAGTGAGCACTTGTTTTCTTCCCTCTTGCTGATCCACTCCTCAGAGTCGGTCTTTCCAGAGTTTCTCTGCTCCAATTCATTTCATGTCCTGTTGCCAGATGACTTCTAGAGCCAGCCTCATCCTCTCTCCTCTGTGCTCAAGCCTTGTGGCTTTCCACTGTCTGTCAGAGTGAAGTATACACCAAAGGCCTAGGTTTTAGTCCCTGTCTGTGGGACCCTCCTCGCCAGCACAATCTCCTTTCTCTTCTCCCTCCTTCACACACTCAGCACCACGGCCATCTGGGTGGCTGGCTCACCCTTCTCCATGAATGCTATTCCCTCACCACGCTGCTTGTCCCCACTTTTGCTGATGCTGGAGAGAAGGCACTTCCTTTCCAGCCCTGCAGCCTTCCAGCTCAGCATGACCTTTAGCCCTCAGAAAGATACACTCACCTTCTAATGACATGGAAATGATCAATTGAGCTTGATTGGTAGCAAATAATAGAATAAATAATAATGCACACACATAATTGACCCAACTTTTAGAACCCTGCAGGGATCATTTAATTTGTTAAAGTTAGATCATGTTTATGTGAAGCAGATGCTACTACTAAATATATAAATTCACATTTATAATAACAGGGTATTTGTGGGTATGTGAGTATAGATAGGTAGAGAGGCTTAGAGAGATGGAGATAGAGATAAGCTAGACAGTAGCTTTCTATATAAACATTTGTAATCCCAGCACTTTGGGAGGCCGAGGCAGGTGGATCACCTGAGGTCAGGAGTTTGAGACCAGCCTGATCAACATGGAGAAACCCCGTTTCTACTAAAAATACAAACAAATTAGTTGGGTGTGGTGGCGTATGCCTGTAATCCCAACTACTGGGGAGGCGGAGGTTGCGGTGAGCCAATATTGTGTCATTGCACTCCAGCCTGGGCAACAAGAGTGAAACTCCACCTAAAAAAAAAAAAAAAAAAAAAGCCAAAACATTTCCATCTTTCCATCTAGTAGTTAGTTTGAGAAGGAGAAGTCATTTGCAGATACTTTCTAATGAAGTATTAATTTCCAAATGTTATAAGCTGGCCAACCATATCCTTTTATGTAAGAAGCATACTGCAGACATTAAATACCCTATTATGAAAACTGAAAATGATCTAAACTATTCCAACAATTGGGATATGGTTATAGAAATTATGGTATACTCACATTTTGAGCTATTACACATCCATAAAAATGATGTTTTTGGAGAAATTAAGTGATGCTGGAAAAAACTAGACCTGAAATTGTATGTTTTATCTGCTCCTGGATATGTAATTATGATTATAAATACTAATGATAATAATAAACAAGAAAAAAAGACCAAAAGAAAATGTACCAAAGGTTAATAGTGGGAGAAGAGAATTTTCAATGATTTTTTAATTCTTCTTTATCCTTTTCTGTGGGTTCTAAATTCCCTACAATAAGTATGCGTCGCTCTTACATCAAAGAGGAAAATACTTAAAGCATTATTTAAGAACAAACGCAGAAACAAACAAATGTCCTTGAGCTTCGATAAGGAATAGAAGCATAGAGCAAGTTCAAATAGCTATTTTCTGCATTGTGTAGCCAGAAGCTGTCCTTCCATGGAGGCATTTGGATTCAACAAAGAAAATTTCCTCATCAGCAGACTCTGTGAACCAAACACTATCAGCAACTGCCTGCTAAATACTCTCAATGACTTGGCTTAGAGGCAAGATGACCCAAGAATACCAGAAAAAAGGATCCAAGGTCTGGCAAAAGAACAGAGGCATGTTTTTTCTATAATGTCTCTATCCATGATTGACAATGCATCCAGGCAGAAGTCTTGTTAATTTTATTTTGTCTTTTCTTAAGATCCTTAAGGCTGTTAGGCCATTTGTCCATGAGGCAATCTTTGAATAGGCCTCTTTCAAGGATTGGAATATGGCCAGGCATGGTGGCTCATGCCTATAATCCCAGCACTTTGGGAGGCCGAGGCGGGCAGATCACAAGGTCAGGAGTTCAAGAGCAGCCTAACCAACATGGTGAAACCCTGTCTCTACTAAAAATGTAAAAATTAGCTGGGTGTGGTGGCACATGCCTATAATCCCAGCTACTTGAGAGGCTGAGGCAGGAGAATCACTTGAACCCAGGAGCTGGAGGCTGCAGTGAGCTGAGATCATGCCACTGAGAGCAAGACTCCATCTCAAAAAAGAAAAAACAAAGAAGAATTGGAATATACACAGGAATCTCTAAAAGAAGCACCAATGTGACTCACAACAATTACACATTTACAGATACACGTTGGGATTGGGGGAAGAAAAAAAGTTGTGATTTGAAATCAGTTTTCTATAGAAAAGTAGAAATAGGAAGCCCAGATACCCTAAAGAACGTATCAGCTGTACAATCCTGAATGTCAGGCAGAGGATGAGGCAGCATAAAATTGCTTTACACATGGCACCGTGAGTGGCACACAGGAGGGCTCAGTAATATTCATGGCTGATGGACCAACGCTTTTCATAACATGAAAGATCATGACATTGCCGCAGAGTGCAATCAACTGTGCTTCTCTGTGACATCGTGCAGCTAAGCATTCTCCCGAAGATCTAAACAAGAACCAAAGACTTCACCAACTTCAGTGATGCTCTTAAATTAAAACTCGAAATCGAGACTCTTGAGACCCAAAAGCGTCTGAAGTTAGACTTCTGGGTGTAAACACTGGCTCTTGTCAGACTGGTTAGCTCTATGCCTCAGTTTCCCCCTCTGTAAAATGGGATTAATAACAGTGCTTCCCCTCAGAATGTGAAGGTTGAGGGGCTCATATACGGCACATACCACGTGTTCCATGAAAGTAAGCCATGTGGGGCACTGAGCGCTGGGTGAGCCTGACTCCCCCGAGCTCCGCTGAGAGCTGCACATCACTGGCAAAGCCATTTTCTTTCCCTTCTCTCATCTGAATCTACCAAATACTCTCTAGCAAATGGCTCAGATCAAATAAAACTCAACATTTTGCAGAATCTAAATGTATAAGTTAAGTGAAAGTTTTTTGTCAATAAACAGCATGAGTTGTGCTGTCAAGCAATTCAGGCTGCCGCAAATCTCTTGGGCCCACAGCTCCAAGGCACAAACCTTAAGGATGGTCATGCTGCTTCTCTTCCAAACTCGCCTCCACTCTAAAGCCCGGATCACCTTTAGAGCAGGCTCTTGGACAATTTACATCTGGATGAGGCTGAATCAGAAAATCCAAACGTTGGTCCGATTTGACACTTAGTTCCTGCACTCCCCCGCTCTCATCCTAGGGTCTCATGTTGTGTTTTGTTTCATGAATGACAACACTGATTCAGTACTCGCCATGTATTGAATAAAACACTCTTCCTAAGGACTCTCCATTTAATTCAGTCAATTGTCATAACAACCTTATGCTTCAGAGACGGTGTGGAGGGATGCCCTGCCCTATGCGGTCACTTCTTTCTGAACAATGACAAGCTGACCCAATCAGATGCTCTTTGGGGATACAGGACTACGGAGGGCATACTGAAAGGGCAGTTCACTCAAGCTCAGCCTGAAACCCAAACAACATGGAGTTACCGTTTCTGCAGAGTCCAGCCTGGGAAACCCTGGGACCCAGCGAGAACATGGGTTCCCTGCATCCTTCATTCCCTCACATCCTTGCACCAAAGACAAGCCAGACCTGCCTCCTCCAGGTAACCTGAAAGACACTCACCAATAAAACCCACAAGAATCAAAAGATACTGGATTCCTTAGGTTCAGCAGCCTGTCAACCGATTTGTAAGAAAAATGTCAACTGTTTTAAATGAAATTCAATTAGCGAGTTTGCGCTGATTGTTCTATTCCAGGCTGAGCGCTCTGCCTCCCACACCATCTCCATAAATGTGCTGAATGAATGGGTGAGTTGAGTTATACTTTTAAATTGAATGCACCAAACAAACACGATGATTTTTGTGAGCAACCCAAATTATACATAATCCATTTTTATATCCTAAAGCTAAGAGAATGACTTTGAGTCAATAAATGGAGCTTTTGAAAAGTTATTTTTACATTTTTTTGCTTTTTAAAAAATGTTCATTTGGGGCTTTAAAAATGCTTTCATGGTGGTTCCTTCCTCCCCCTTTGAAAATTATGTTTATACATAACATAAAATTTACCATTTTAACCATTAAAAAATACACAGTTCGATGGCATTAAATACATTCACATTGTGTGGAGCCGTCACCACCACCCACCTCCAGAACCGTTCATCTTCCCAAACTAAAATTCTGTCCCCATTAGGCATTAACTCTCCATCTTCTCCACAGCCCACCATTCTTCTTTTTTTTTTTTTGAGACGGAGTCTCTGTCTGTTGCCAGATTGGAGTAAAACGGCACAATCTCAGTTCACTGCAACCTCTCTCCCTCCCGGGTTCACGCGATTCTCCTGCCTCAGCCTCCTGAGTAGCTGGGACTACAGGCACCCGCCACCATGTCCAGCTTTTTTTGTATTTTTAGTGGAGACAGGGTTTCACCATATTGACCAGGATGGTCTCACCATATTGACCAGGATGGTCTCGATCTCTTGACCTCATGATCCGCCCACCTCGGCCTCCCAAAGTGCTGGGATTACAGGTGTGAGCCACCGCTCCCAGCCTCTAATTTCTTTAAAAAAATTTTTATTTTATTTTATTTGAGTAAAATGGCATCTATCACAAACACCATTCTAATTTCTCTATGCATTCGACCACTCATACACCTTAAGTGCCTGGAACCGTAAACATTTGTTCTTTTGTATCTGATGAACTTTACTTAGCATGTTTTCAAAGTTCATCTATGTTGTAGGATGCATCTAAATTTCATGCCTTTTAAAATCTGTAGTAAAATTTATCATCTTCATCATTTTCAAGAGTACAATTCAGTGCCCGTGGTCGTCCGCTTTTAATATGATAGTCATAGCAACAGCAACAATAGATTGCATGATACAAAGTCCTCTTCACTTTTCAAAGTTCTTTCAGAGTTAGTGCCAAAGAAGAGGTGAGGAGGTCTAGGTTAGGACCTGGCCCTGCTGAGGACTTTGTAAGTCCCCTCACCTCTGAGCCTGCTATTTCTACGACTCCGGTGACAGGTACCAAGCCAGAGGATGTGGGTGTGGGTGGATTATTACAACCCCTTGCCCCAACCTGGTTTTAAAAAAAGAAAAGGAAAAGAAGGAAGAAAGAAAATGCCCAAGGACACAGCCTCAAGGGAAGTAGCAAAAGTGGTAACAAAAGACAGAGCTTGGAGCCCTGACTTGTGAAGGCATCTGTTAGGGGGATTTTGTTTGGTGGAATTTGTTACATCTGCATTAGCAAAGCTTCTCTAGGCTGGCAGCTGCGGTGTACAGAGGCTCGTTACGCAGACCCAGACGCCCCGCTGAAGTCCATGAAGGCATGCCAAGTCAAAGCAAAGTGCTCCGAATAGAAACACATGCCCCTTTTTACACCGGGGAGAAATCAGGAATTTTTCCAGAAAACAGGCGATGGGGATGTCGAGTTAAGAAGGCAGGCAGCAGAGCAAGGATGTGAAAGGCAGGTGGAGGTGGGGGAGGCAGGAGGCCCACGGTCTGGCTGTTGCGGAGCCCAGGGCTGAGCAAAGTACAAAGGGTTGCCTCCAAGATACACATGTCACCGGGGCTCAGCAGAGGAGAGAGGCCGCAACTCAAAAACCCAAGGAAGAAAGGGTGAGTTTGTAAAGAGTTGAGAGCTGAAATCCCATATTGTGTTAATTAATAGAACTGTGATTTGCCAATGAATGCCCAGCAGGGACGATCATCTGCTTGATAGAGGGACCCAGCTTTCCTGATGGAATCTCAAGTGCATGAGCCATGAAATTACTTCTAAAACACACACACACACACACACACACACACACAGGACAAGCACTTGTGTTTGTGTACTGGAGGGACTCTTGTTGTTTCCTTTCTTGAAGAAAGCAGGCTAATTACAGATACCAGATATGAAACAAAAATATTCACCCATATCATCTCTCCCAGGAAAGGAAAGAATGCCAACTAAAATAAATAAATTAAAATAAATTAATAAAAATAACAAACATGTGAAGCACTTACAATACACTTGATGGCATTCCTGCAGAATCCTCACAACTCACTTTACAGATGAGGAAACAGCAACACAGAAAGTTTAAGTAACTTGCTGAAGGTCATACAGCAGAGTAGAATCAAAACATTGTTTTTCTTCCTGAGACACTCTAACATTCTGTTTTTCTTCCGGAGACACTCAATAGCTCTCTGGTGAGATATATATATATATATATATATATATATATTTTAAATAAAGGTCTAAAATGCAGTTAGCAAGAGTCCCAAATAAAATGCAGCTGAGAAGCGTTTCTCCCCTCCTGTTGCCAGCCGTCTGCGATGGCATTGCCCATTTCTCCCACAGCCCTTTGCCCTCCCACATGATAGTGACATGGGGCGGCCTAATTCCAGCTCACAGTATCCGCGTTGAGTCTCTGCGTCTTTCTTCGATGCACACCTGATCTTGCTATTCCACAGCCTGTACTCCTTCAGCGGCTCCCCACTGCTTCTAGAAGGATATCCCAGCTCTTCTGACGTGCAAGTCAAGACCCTCAGTGGTGTGGCTACTGTTTTGCTCCTGGCCTTTTCTCTCATTGTTCCCTGCCTCCCTGTCTCTTGCACGCAAATGTACCTTTCATGATAGTCACACCTACTGTGAATTCCCCAACTCATGAAGGTGCTCAGCCCTCCTACTCTCCAACCCTGTGCCTCTTCACCAGCTATGTCCTAGGAATAAACTCACCTTCCCTTTCTGCCTGGTTGATGCCTCTGGGACTTTTGGAGCCCACCAGGGGCTACCTCCTCTGCAAAGCCTTCTGTATTCAGCCAGACTAAGCTGGCTTCTTTATGAAGTTCCCCACATCTATCTCTATTCTAGTTCTTTCCACATGGTGTTGTTAAGGTGTTCTTTACTCAGTGCTCTCCCTCTGCCCCAACACACTTTCTTTCATTCATTCATTCATTCATCCATCCACTCATTCATATATGCAAGCTCCATTCAGGGTAGGAACCAAAACTCTCTGATTTAGTCACCATGACTTGAGCCTCTAATACACTAATTCTCTCAATGTGATTCCTAGCAGCAGCACTGCCACTCTGGGAGATTGCTAGAAATGAAAATTCTTGTGCTCACACCAGACCTGCTGAATTGAAATACCTGGGGGCCGGGACCAAGCAATCTGTTTGAACAAACTCTCTGGATTGAGAACCACTACTCTAATACAGTGCTTGGCACGTCATCTTCAGCAAACGTGGGATGAAAGGACCTGCAGCTGTCACTAGAAACCAGCCACCCCAGAGCCGCTGGAGGCCTCATGCTGCCCCGTCCTCCCTGGGGAGGTGATCAGACATTCTTGGACTAGCTGTCCTTTCTTGCCCAGAAATCCTAAGTTTACCTTCTCTTCTTCTAGCCCTGGTGCTGCTGACAACTAGCTAGGAGGTTTTGGAACAAATGAAATTGCTGAATCCTTAGGTCATGTGGCATTAGGACATCTAATAAATCTCAGTGTCAGAAAAGTCGGGGATGAAGCCCAGCCAGTCCTGGCTGTTACTAAATAATGCATGTGAACTCTCTGGTCCTCCATTCCTTTTCTGGAAAAGGAGACCTGTCTATATCATGGGATTGGCATGAGTATCAAATAAGAGAATCTACATAAACGTGTTTCTTCAACTTTAAAGCATCATATACGTGTTAGTTACTACTGACAAAATGAGAGACGCTGGGCCAACAAGTACCAAAGTGTTCCAGCTATAAAATTCTATGATTCTGTGAAAATCTAGATAAAATTTCAGTTCAACAAACACTATAAAAAGACATGCTCCTCACAGAGTGTTGGATCATGACGTAGGTTCGGGCATCAGATTGGGTTCCAACTGGCTCTGATGCTTCCAAGTGTGTGACACAGGAAAGCCAGTTACCTTCTCTGGACCACAGTTTCCTCATCTGTAAAGTGGGTCATGATTACCACCTACCTCCCCAGGGTTGTTTGAACGTATGTAAGCTATTCAAAGATATCAGAAGCATTCAATCCATGCTGGGAACCATTCTACTAATGCAGTATTGCTATTATTCATGGTGCTATTTTTATTCCTGAGGGGAAAAGCACATCTGGTAGCAGGCAATCTACAGAGAAGAGCGTAGTTAATCCAATCTTCTGACTATGTGACACTGAATCGTATTGTTTTTCTGTGCTCCAGACTGTGGAGTACAGATGATGGTGTTTTGGTTTTATTTGGTTGCTGCAGGCATCAAACAGGGCAGCCTTTCAAATTCTTCTGTCAGAAGGTTCACCCAGGGATGCTAAATAGCACAGAGTGTCAACAGCTCAGAGCAGAAGCCAGCAAACTTTTCCTATAAAGGGCCAGATAGTAAATATTTTCAGCTTTGCAGGCCATATGGTCTCTGTTACTCAATCCTGCCATTGTAGCGTGAAAACACAACAGGCAATCTATGAAGTCATAGGTGTTCCTGTATGGGCCTGGTGGTGGGCTAAATTTGCTCCGTGGGCCATGATTTGCTGACTTCTGGCTTAGATAGACAAGGAAATGGAGGTGACAGAATGGGAGTCCCTCCTTGCCCCTTTTAAGACACTTTTTCCCCCTTCCCTAATCCATTACAGTGAAACTGGTTATCAATTCTATTTTATCTCTAGTTCATGCAACCTGGAGGTGTGAATTCTAGAAATACATGAATTGTAACAAAACCCCACTTCAACTTCAGAATTGGAGTCATGTGGCGCTTGTTATAGGAATTTTATCTCAACAGATGACGTTCGAAGGTCCAGCATTATAAAACAGAATTTTTCCCATGTCTGCCTACACAAACTGCTACTTTCTCCTCCTACATAGAATAAGATATATTTTGGTTAAGTGAAACTTTAAGTGCACCACAGGCATTTCAACTGATCTCTGCCTTTCTAGGAGTTAGTCACAATTATAGAAATATGGTCCTTTTGATGCTGCATATATGTATAGTAATTGTATAAGAACATCAGTGCAATGATAAGTCATCTCAATAAACACAGACACAGCTCTCTAAGTGATGGGGGCTGAAGTAGTAGTTGTTTGTTCTATTAGAAGTCCTTAGGATTTACGGGCAGTGAAGGGAGTTTTTATTTCACATCCAAATCTAGTATCATCTGGGAGAGTTACTGATATCATCTAGTATCACCTGGTTAAGTACACCATCAAGATGGAAGGCAGGAAACAAAGTAATCGATGGAAAGAGGTAGGAACTTCCTGACACCTTAGGGCAGTGGCTTCATGGGATACAGGATGGGGAAGAGGCCAGATGCAGAGAGATGGAAGCCAGAGGCAGGGACTTTCCTAAGAAAGGAAAGAACAGAAATAACCTCTATAAGTTGCCGGGAAGCTAGACAAATCAGATTTTGGAGGTACTGCTCAGGCCTTCTGACACTCTGGTAATGTAACATTTAACATACAATGTGCAGTGAACAGACGTGAGCTGGAAAATGACAGGGTGGAAAGAGGTGGGTGGCAATTTTATCTGCCATTTGAACCTGAACAGCCCAGTTTTAGGAAGGCAGATAAAAAACAACAAATAATGCAGCATACCTCCTTTGTGCCCTGTAGCAATGGGCTTCCATTTTAATGAGGACAGAACACAACAGAGACATTTTGATGCCCTGACACATCCATTAAAATGGAAATCCATCTGTAGAGCCTGTCACCGCTGCTTCACGACACAAGGAAGCCCCATCCCCGCTCCAAAGACACCCAGAGTTTTTCATGGCAGTGCAAGGGGGGAGCCCCACTATCATTTTCAAGGCTCCTGCCTCCTCCTTTAGGGTAGACCCTCCCCCCTCTGAAGGGCAGGGGATCTGCTTTTGTGCACCTGGGCACTCTGCGCAGAGAAACAGGTGCACAACCCAGTGAAGGAGTCCAGTTTCTTAGGAGTCTGGGTTTGATTTATGTGTGATGTGGGGAGGACAGAAGTGGGAGGCTAATCACAATATAATTAATCCTCATGCTTGCATTCAAGAATTTTCACATAAATTAGTTTATGTGGTCCTCACAGCCTGGGAGATCGCTGGGAGAGTGTTTTCTCCTCCTTAAGATAGGAAACTGGCCCCACAGTCAAAATCAGGTAAGATTAAGGTCAAGGTAAGCTGCATAGGCAGCTTATGTCCTTGTCTCTAGACTTGGGGAAAGGCCTCCATGATGGTGAGGTCCCTTCCTCTGGCCCAAGGACATGTGGTTGATGGCACTGTCTTAGCCAGGCTGAGACCTTGGCATGGATGCCAGGTGGCTGGCTGTCTTTGGGCATGATTCAAGGCATCTGAGAGCTCAGTTGCCCAAACAGCACCAGTTTGTCAGAGGAGCTGCAATTCCTATGTCCCAATGTCCTCCATTGGATTAGGACTCAAGGCCTTTACATCTGGCTGTGGTTCAAGTACGAGAGGGACGGTCACAAATACAGGTTAGTTTCCATTGTAAGAAATCAGCATGAAGCAGCTCCCCAGAGAAAGACACACAGGGAAGCCTCTGCTGATGTAGGAGGGAGAGAGGGAAGGGCCTGAAAGGCCTAGAACAGGACCTCCCCGTGTGCCCACATATTACAAGGAGGTGCAAGGAAAACTTCACTCCTAGCCTTGCCCTTGGGCTGCTGGGTGCTGGTTAGAGGATTGATCAGAGCAGTGGACACAGCACTGGAAAAAGTATCAGGAAACCTAGATCTCAGCTCAGGCTGCGTCGTGAAGCAGCCATACAAACTCAGGAAAGGCAGGAAACTTCTCTCAGCCCATTTCCTTATATATAAAATGGGTATAGAGGATTATTATATATTATTATAGGGTATAGGTATATAGGACTTACACAAGAGATATGTGTAAGTCCTAACCCCTGGTGCCTGTGAATATGACCTTATTTGGAAAAAAGGTCTCAGCATTGTAATTAATTAGAGATGTAATTGAATGGAGGATCTCGAGATGAGTCATCCAGGATCCAGGGTGGGCTCTAAATCCAATGCCTCTTGCCCTTAGAAGAGAAAGGACGGGAAGATCTGAGACCCAGAGACCCGGGGGGAGGATCATGTGAAGAGCGAGGCAGAGGTGGGGTGATGCTGCCACAAGCCAAGGAGTGCTTGAAGCCACTAGAAGCTGGCAGAGGCGAGGAAGGATCCTCCCCTACAGCCTTCAGGGAGAGCACGGCTTTGCCAATGCCTTGCCTTTGTTGCCTTTGGACTTCCAGCCTCTAAAACTGTGAGAATAAATTTCCATTGTTTTAAGGCTGCCAGTATATGGCAAATGGTTATGGAAGCCCTAGAAAACGAATGCATCGGGGTAAACCCCTTATTCTGCTTATTTCCAAGGAGGAACTCTATGGATGGACTACAAAGGAGCACTCTTTATGAACTGCAAGGGACAAAGTAGCAAAGTGATGCGTTTTTAGGGAGAATTTTTGGTCTTTCTGGAGAAATTTGTGCCTGTAATAACTACTCGTGACCACTTCCCTCCTTGGGTATTAGGCAGTTGCCAAAGACAGGGACTTTCTCTAACAACAGATTCGCTATTAATGATCGATGGGGGCCATGTTCCAGGCAAGGGGCTAAGTACTTGATGTAGATTTTCTCACCTTTCACTTTCACATCTATGTGAAATAGAGACCATTATTATTCCCTCTTCGCCATGAGAGGCAGATATTGAGCACCTTGCCCAAGATCATAGTTAAGCAAGTGACAGAAACAAGACCCAGTGAAGAAAGTCTGAGCTCGTCCCTGTCTCGGGAGGGTGAATAATAACCAGACTCTCTCCTGTAGGGGCTGTGCATCTGGGAGCTCTGACACTTATTATGCCAATTCTTGCTGTGAGCATCTACACTATGCCTGGCACTGGAAAAGGCCCTGACACTTGATCAGATTAAATCACAAACTTAGTGTGCCCATTGATAGAAAAGAAAACTGAAGCTCAGAAAAGGCAAAGTCAATTTCCAGGATCATGCCGCATCTAAGTAGCAGAGAGAGGGTCTGATGCGGTCCCTGTGATACCAAACCCTTGCTCACTCCACCATCACACATGGCCAGCTGCATGAACCACTGCCCCACTGACCTCCCAGAGACCCCCCAAGAAGGCCAGGGGCGAGATAAGTTTGTCACAGTGTTTCGCTTTGGCCTTAGCCATGTACGTTTACCTATGGGGTCTCCGTGACCTCAAAGTCAATCTTTCAAATAGCCACTAACCCAGGGCAAAGGAAATTTACACCAGCCACAAAGAAATGAATGCTGTGTCCCCATTTCCTGCTTCCATAGGATTATGGAAAGCAGCACTCTGATAGAATGCTGCCAAGGGCAGCAGTTTCCTCTTCACAGTGGTTAACTGAAAAACAAAGGAAAACGAAGTATTCTCATGTCTCTATTCTACTCTTCCTGCTACTAACCCAGAGCCCTCCGCAGAGTTGCTGTTAGCACTCAGGCCTCCAGTGTGCCGGCAGCCCCAGGCCTCACCTTGGCGTGCCTAAGTACCTGTCATCACAGGTTGGTGGGGGCTAATTCCAGACCCAAACTAGCCGAAGTTTCAACATCTGTCTCCTCTAATCCATCTGTCAAGCTTCCTTCACTTCTGTCTACCCGTCCCCAGGCAACTGCTCATAAATTTACTTCCCTCCCACCTATACTCCCTCCCTCCTCCTCTCACTCAGCGTGTCTTTGCATGGAAGCCCCAGCCCACCTGATCCTAGGCTGCTGGTGGCTTGGCACGCTGAGGTTTACCTGCTGCACAGCCAGAAACAGCAGCACTTGAGCTCTACCAAGATGCAGCTCCCACATGGCAGGTGAAAAGTCAGCAGGAATGAGCGACAGGGGGAGGGAGGGAAGGAGGAAGGCAGTCACAAGAGACTGGACTCCCATCTCTGCAGAACGCGTGAAAGCAGCCTACACTCACGCGGGCCAGTGCCATACACCAGACAGGGACAAAACAGGGTGAGCTAAACCCACAGGCGCAAAGGAGCTTCCTCAGCAGCCTTCTGGCCCTCCCATGCTAGAAGGGATTTTTCTTTCTCCAGACCTAGAACAGTGGCCACTGTCTGTGCAGCTCCTTCTTTGTAACACTTTCTGGGACTGACTTTTAGTGTCGTGATCAGACCCTCAGGAGGACAGGACTGTTCCTCACCCTTCCTTGTGACTCCCTGGCACCATGGAGTCCCTCACATGCTGCAGCATTCAGTAAATGTTTGCTGTGCTATGAATGAAAGGAAACATTGCTAAGAACATCCATCCTGGTATTGGAAACAATCATACAGGATCTGGAGATGCAGCAAAGGATTGATTGCAGGTCCTTTTACTGTAGTGCTGAAAGGTGTTTACCTGGAGTTATCTGATGCTTTAGGGGTGTGCACCTTGGTTTGATTTGCTGTTTACTATTGAATAGGACGTTTACAACTCCATCAGGGATGTTAACTTTTAAAAAACTGATAGCCACGTAAATGATTCCATCCAATAGCAAGGCAGATGACTATGGTCTGTAGGAAACATAACCACAGGCTGGGCATGGTGGCTCATGCCTGTAATTCCAGCACTTTAGGAGGTCAAGGTGGGAGGATCTCTTGACCAGCCCGGGCAACATACCATAACTCCTCTCCAAAAACAATTTTTTAAAAATTAGCTAGGTGTGGTGGCATGCACCTATAGTCCCAGCTACTTGGGAGGCTGAGGCAGGAGGATCAGTTGAACCCAGGAGTTTGAGGCTGTAGTTACCTATGATCGCACCACACTGCACTCGAGCCTGGGCGACAGAGCAAGACCCTGTCTCTAAATAAATAAATAAGAAAAAGAAAAGAAAATAAAAGAAAAGAAAAGATAACCCTGTGCTTATTGTTTCTTGCCTAGTGGTACATGAACCAATTTTAAATCTTACCTAGCAATCTCATTCTAACATATTTTAAATGTTATTTTAAATGCCTTTCCCTATGGAAGCAATAAACTCTGCTCTTTAACGGTCTTAGAATCAGCTTTTTACCATCTTAATGGCTCCCTCATTCGTCCATGAATTGAATACATTTTTGAAACATGCTCATTCTATTTTGTATGAGAGTCATGTTTTTAACTTTTTCAAAATGCTGCTTTGATGCTGGATAAAGCTGAGCATTGAGGAGAGGCTCCCAGGCTATAGCTACCCTACATCAGCAATGATCCGCCAGAGGCTTGTTTTTTGCTTTTGTTTGTTTATTCGTTTGTTTGTTTGGAGACAGAGTTTTGCTCTTGTTGCCAAGGCTGGACGCAATGGCATGATCTTGGCTCGCTGCAACCTCCGCCTCCTGGGTTAAAGCAGTTCTCCTGCCTCAGCCTCCTGAGTGTCTGGGATTATTACAGATGTGTGCCACCACACCCAGTTTATTTTGTATTTTTAGTAGAGATGGGGTTTCTCCGTGTTGGTCAGGCTGGTCTTGAACTCCTGACCTCAGGTGGCCTCCCAAAGTGCTGGGATTGCAGGCGTGAGCCACTGTGCCTGGCTGGAGGCTTGGATCTTTAATGGCCACTGACCCACACTTTTATTGCCCCTGATAAGTGCTTCCAGATGGTCATTCTGGAGGATGAGATTCTCAGGTCTTTGGAGAAGATCTCAGAGACTAAAAGAAAAGAAAGGCAATATTGGGACAACCGGTTACCCTCTAAGCTGGGGAGCAGAGAATACAAACCAGATGGGGGAATCGTGACATACTACATCCTTGCACACTCTGTGCTTCTTGGGTGTCCCACCAGTGGCTCCCTGTACTTAGAATACTTCCCCGCTCTACTACTCATACCTCAAGGATTATAGGAAAGGCTACTTTCTCCTGAAGCCCTCTTTGACCATCCCTACCCCCCAGGAAGAGCTGGCTGCAGACTTCTTTGTGAGAGTGTTAAGGAGACCATTGCTTTGCAAAAGGATTTAAACACCTTTTGTCAGAATTACGTGAAAGACTTAACTCTGATGTAAAGCTGCAGCTGCCTTAAACTAGAGTATGGGTAAAAGGCACTATTCTGGGAATGGGTGGGTGTATTCCCTGCCTCAAACGAGGAGGAGGAGGAGACAGGAGGTTCTAGGAAAGATGAAACAGCCTTGGAAAAAGAAGGGCAAAACTGGCCCAAGCTAAGGGATGCATACCTCCCAGAGCCCAAGTTGAAGCTGTGGCAGAAAAATGCAAATGTTTGAGAGATAAGCCAGGAGTAAGAACTTCCTGAAGTTCAAGGAAGGGTGAAATGAACAGAAGAAAGTCTACAGAGTCTTCTCTGGACTCCTGAACCTCGGTATTACTTAATTTGGACATATCTTTGTCTTTGTCTGGTGAATAGATGCAGGAAAGATAAAAAATATGAACAGTGACTTCTGCTAAGCTTGATCCAAAACTTTAGAACTCCCAGTATAGAGGGGTGGCCATTGTGCCATGGTGCATGATGACCCATAGCACTTGGAATGTCATGTAATAAGCATCTGCATCCACGGGCTCCTGGAAATCAAATATCCGCTTCTATTTATCCTTGCATTTGCAGAACCCAACAGAGTTTGACATGTGGGAGACTGATTGTTTTTAAAGTTGCTGAATATGAGTTTTTGTTGGCCACTACATTTTCTTTTTAGATGAAGAATACCAGTGCACTTACTTTCAAATATAAGAAGGAAGAAAGGAAGGAGCAATGAAAATTTCAAGACCCAAAGTAAGATATAACTTTAAAAAGGAAAGGGAAGTAGAAAATCCCTAGGGCCAGCAGAAGAAACGGATTCGTAGAGATGCAGAGAGCCTTGCTGCTCATAGCTTATCCTCCTGAAAGAGTTGGCATGAAGTTCTAGACTGTAAAAGTCAAGCAAAGGTCATTTTCTTTCTTTTTTTTTTTTAATTCCCCACCCGCCCCCCAGCCAAGCAAAGGTCTTAAATATCCTAAGTTTGCTTTTCATATGTGTGGAAGCCATTTGATACTCCCTTTAATGTGGTGTAAGGTGCAAAGAAAGAAGGCGAACAAAACGATGCCCATAAACCATCTTCCAAGAAATGCAAAGAGACGTGCCTAGAAAACAGGTGTGAAACGACTTGTCCTGCAAAGACCCAGTGGTGTCTAGCAAGCTGAGTGAAGGACAAGTCACCCTTCTTGGACATTTGTCATTGTTGGGGACATTTCGTTACCATAGACTCCAAAGAACAGGCAAAACTCTTTACTTCTACTATACTAGAATGTTATGAAAAGAGCACTAGACTGGGAGCCAGGAGACCTGAGTTCTTGTCAGGATTCTGCCCTGACTATAATCAGCTAATATATGCAAATATGGTTCTACCCCACCCCATATTTCCCAAAATGCTTATGTTAGCCATTGACTCCGGTGCTGCCCAAGTCAGGGACAGACTGAAGGCCAGGGATCCACTCGGCCAGCTGCAGCGAAAGTCTGGGCGTAAGGAGAAAAGCACTTAAACTGGCCTGAGCTGGCTTTGAGATAAAGGCAAGGTCTGAGGCGGGATGTGTGGTAGGCATCTGAAGGTAAGAAACAAGAAAAAGGGGGGGAAGTCAGGACGGAGGAGATAAATCCGGTCAGAATTAGCATTGATGTGAAACCTTTCCAAAATTAAAAAAGAAAAAGCAAAAGAAGAAAACAGGTGCTGAATCTGTGCTGTCCGCATATTCAAAGCACACTGATTACCGCTTGATGCTTTCTAATTTGGGACGACTGGGGAGCTGGCGTATTTTCACAATGATGAAGATGCCCTTTGAGCCATCTCGCCTCAGTGCCTCTTCTCTGAAAATGTACCAGGAGCTTTAACAATGACAAATAGTGGGGTCTCTGTCACCTTCTAACTTGATGATCTCGGCGAAGTCAGTTCATCTTTCTGGGTCTCGAATTCCACCTCTGTAGATGGAGAGGGTTAGACAAGAGCTACCTGAATCACCTGCCAGCCCTGGGCTCACGGAAGCCATCCCACAGTACCCCCTGTGGCTTCCAGAAAGCTCAGAGTTTTCCATCAAACCATTCCAGCAAATCACATTTCCTGCTTCCTGCTGAACAGTCAAATTTGCCTCCCATGTGCTCTCGCAGATGTCCCAGTGAAAATACCACACTGGTAGATACCAGGCTTCAAACCTTGGGAACAAAAGAAACCTCACATTGGTGGGAAAGAGGCGTGGGGAGAGACAGAGGGGATGGGAGGAGAGAAGTGGAGAGGAGGTGATGTGCTGTTCACTGAGCTTCCCCTGAGTAGGCTCCTGCACCGTCCTTCTGTTTCCCTGGGTATTCCCCAGACTCCAAGGCATAGGAGCTGGGTCACAGCTGCTACCCAAGCCACATAGGAAAACAGAGGATCCCTCCATCCTCAATGTACCTAGATGGCCAAGGTGTTTCATAAGCAAAAGGCATGAAAAGGGCTTCTCCTTTTTAAAATGGAGATACAGGACTCAACTTTATCCTCCTGAAAGAGTTGGCATGAAGTTCTAGACTGTAAAAGTCAAGCAAGGTCTTAAATATACTGAAGTTTGCTTTTGATATCACCCTTAACCCTGGTCAAATCCTTCTTACTGAATTCCCCATGCACTAGAAAGTTCAGCTGTGCACACTGGACGCCCCTCCCCAAACTTGCCCTGGTGGCCTCTCCTACCTGCCCACTCCACACACCACCACCAACCTCCTGACTCTGAAAATGACCTTGACTCAGATCCTAGTGTAGCTGAGTTGGACCCCTTCCCATTTCCCCTGCTGTCCTGATGCCAGAGGGGCCATATCGCAGCTCTAGCTCTCCTCTGAGTCCCCACTTGCCCGATAATTACTGCAGCCGGGCTCTGGGCTACTGGGGACAGTGTGGGCAGAACTTCCCTGCCTCTGCAGAAGAGATGCGTTCTTGGCATTCCACATGGGAAAGTGGAATATAGCTTCCTATGGAAGTATTTCTAATGGCAATTAAATTCTATATTATCCAATAGAGAGAAAGAATCAGACTTTGGGTGAGAAAATCAGGGGCAGTGCTCAAAGGATTTGTTCATCTCACACAGGGAGCTAGTGACAGAGCTGAAACCAGAACCCAGGGCTCCTAACTCCCAGCTCAGTTATGAATGGGCCGACGGGTGTTTACTCACTGGCTGGTGAACCTGTCTGCCATTGAGAGCATGATTCCTACCAGAAAATGTGTTCCAAGTTCCAAGTCACTTACTATGGAGAAAATCTGGACCGTGGCTCATTCTAAGTTGGAGGCCAGTGGCAATGTGTAAGGTCCGTCTGTCTGAGGGCTTGCTGGAGAGGTCTGACTCAGGGAAGTGACGTCACTCCTGACCTGATTTGCCAACAGAGGGATCTTCACAGCACAAATGGCCTCAGGATTCCCATGTTAAAGGAAGTCCAAAAATTACTTAACAGAAGAACCTTTTCTTATCCCTCAAGGCTCTGCTTACTTAAATTGGTTTTTATTTTTCACCTCTCACTGTACCATTTCTAGGGGAAAGAAGCTGGATGAAACAGTTAACCACTATGATTTTGGGCAGAAAATTCCATGATCTCATTACTTCAAGCACCAACTGGAGTTCATCTTCCATGCAGCCCTCAACCTTCAATGAACATAAGCTGACGCCATGGTGTTCTCAGGCTGATGACGGCGGTAATAGTGACACTATTCCCACATCTCATTTTCCCTCCTCAAAAATGCTCATGGGACAAAAAAGCCAAGCTCAATTTCAATGACGTTTTGTCCTCTTGGCTCTCTTTTTCTCTCCCGAATGACAATAATCGAAAATGTCTTGGAGTGCTATTGTCCCCATACTGAATTGACGGTGAGATTTCAACGACACCCAACCCGCGGCGAATGTTGAATGTTTTTTACCAGCTCCATCACCACGTCGTCTCTCATTTCCACTCTGCCATGCTGACCTTCTTTATCCTCTTCCTGGGCTCATGTGGGCGACTAACAGACCGCTAAGGGGGGTCACGATGCCCACTTTCCATGTTAGAAGAGTGTTTTGTTCCCTGAGACTTATCCCATTTTTCTCTTCTTTGAGGTCTCATCTGGAGTGGCCTCTACTCTGTGAACAGATGCAGATATTACAAAGACAGGAGGAAAGGCAGTGGTCAGCCCAAGAGGGGGTGGAAACTTTTCTAGCCCCAGCGCTGTTGCTTCTTCTTTCTGAGGATCTGTTTTCTGCTCTGCAGTATGAGAGGCCCAGATCCATTGAGCCCCAAAGGTCACTCTGGCTCTCAAGACCTTCAAGGCTGTAAATGCCACAGGACCAGGGACCCCACACTGCACAGCAGAGTAAGTATGGGGCACCTTCAGGAAAAAGGCAGGAGAGTAGCAGGTGGGGATAAGCGTGGGTGATGGGAAAGTGGCGGGGTATTTGCCTCTTTTAACATTTTGAAACAGACTCTTCCTCTTCTTACTCTGGATTTTGGGCAGCAAACTCCTGGGAGGGGAGGCAGGCAAGAAAACTGGGAACAACTTGGGATCCCCAACAGGTGGGGCACACTGGCCTGACAATGATGCTCATTCCCTGGTGTGATGGCACAGGCACCCCTCACCCCGAGCTGTTGCTGGCTCCCCACCTGTCCTGAGAGAGCTGATGAGCACCCCCAAGCCTCTGGCATCACTCTCTCTCACAGGGCGTGGCCAGACGCAGAGCTGGGAGGATCCCTGCATCTCCATTATGATTAAGAGGGTGAAGATAATTCTATTACCAGTAATAGTATGCTGTAAATTTCCCAAATCCACCTGTTAATTAGTGTCTCCCCCTCCCTCTCCTCCCAAATACGAAGCAACGCTGTGTAATCATGGCATTTTGTGGGTGACGCTGTTTATTATATGCGTATTTCAGTGGTTTGTGTGGGAGAATGGATTAATTATAGCTCTCTGGTTCCAACCCGTTCCCAACCCCCATGCCCATCCTTCTCTCCCATTCCCCTGATATAGAAATCCATATGTGTATAAATAAGCACAGTGAATATACAGTGCTGATTTGCCGTTGACTGAGGGGGAGCAGAGTGTCGTGGAGCAAGGACAGAGCCAGACACCATCGGCTCAGGTTCTGAAACCACTGCAGACTGGTAGAGAGGCCCTGGGGAGAGCTTTGATGTCACTAGGCCGCGGCTTCCTTGTCCTGAGAAGAGGGTAACCAGCCAGTGCTGCCCCTGCTCTGAGCTTCTGAGGAGATTCAAAACAAGGGAACTCTGGAAACTAAGCAATGCTATCTGCTTGTGAGGTGAAATTCTTTTTGGTTTCTGTTTTTGTTTTTGAGACAGGGTCTCGCTCTGTCGCTCAGGCTGGAGTGCAGTGGCATGACCTCAGCTCCCTGCAGCCTCAACTTCCTGGGCTCAAGTGGTCCTCCTGCCTCAGTCTCCCAAGTGGCTGGGACTACAGGTGCAAATTGCCAAGCCTGGATCATTTTTTGTAATTTCTGTAGAGATGGGGTTTCACCATATTGCCCAGGTTGGGAGATTGTTAGTAACTGCTCTACATTTCTGCAGATTCTCCTGGAGTATAGTTGCAGCCAAATTTCTATGGGTACTAAGGAATTAGAATCAGAATGATTAGATAAGAACAAGTAGGTGGCCAGGGACTGGCAGAGGGGACTTCCCAGACTTCCCAGTGTCTGGACCAGTCAACTGGAAACAGGAGTGAGAGGGTCAGATTGGAGGTGAAGAGGTGGCAGATTGGAGGTGAAGAGGGCGGACAAGAGAAGCTGTGAGATAATGAAAGGCCAAAGGGATCACAGGTGGGCACAGGATTCATGGGGGACACATGGTTAAATCATAAAACAAGAACTTTAAAATGGGCTTGTATGCTGGAAGACATTCAGAGAAGTGAGGCAAAGGAGGATTTGGGGTGAGATATAGCTGAGGAGAAAAAATATATATAAAAAGAACTGTTTATGTCATTCCTCTATTCTGTGTCTTAGTAGAGTCTGAGAATATGTAAACTAATATAGCATAGATGCAAAATGGAAAATGACAGAACTTGCTCAAAATACCATAGATCCACATGAACACTGGTGCTGGGGGAGGAAAACATCTATGTCAGGGACTGTATCCCTGGGTCAGAGACACCACACAGGTTATTATTCTACATAGAGGCTATGATTTGGCTGGATTCTCATGCATCGTGGATGGCGAGGCATTTTATCATGTCATTTACACTCCCCAAAATAAGTTAGATATTATTGCCCCAATCCTATGGATTAGGAAACTGAGGATCAAAAAAACGTAGACATCTGATCCAAGGCCACGTTGCCAGTCACCGGCAGAGCTAGGCTTCAAACCCACATTCGACTCCTGAGTCACCACACAGGAGAGGGTCACTTGATATTAGGTCCACATAGCAAGGATGTGGGGAGGTCACATCTGAATCAAACCCTTTTAGGCCCAAAGCCTAAATTCTTGCCGTGACACCAAAGTTCTGAAGATAAGCACCAAGACAACAGGTGGGGGTGAAGAAGCTGGCATGGAGCTGCTGCATTCCTTCCAGTCTTTTCAGGGTCTCATGCAGGGTCAGAGGGTGCAGCTGCGATTGTTAGGGGAAAAATCCCTGGCCAAACTCTGTGGGATCATTCTCAAAACAAAAGCAAAATCCTCCAGAAATCCAGCTGTAAGTCAGCAGGACCTCAAGTGACAGAGCTTGCCATTGATTCATTGAGAAAAAAAAGAGGAGTTCCCCTTGAAGGTAAAGAGAACATCAATAGTGGAGGGTAAACACCAAAGAATGAAGCTGTCCCTTTGTCTAAAGAACAAAAGAAATATTCTAGGCTAATAAATCCCACCTAAATGAAAGTGAAAAACATGTCTTTGAATGAATTCCCCAAAATGGAGTGTCGTAACCTTGAAATTCACATGTCTAGTTGGCCTACTTTGATCTCTCCCTAATTTGAACAACTACTACACTTTGTACTCTTGGTTGAAAACATGGATTCTATGATTATTCTGCTTCTATTAGTTTTCTTTCTCCTGGTTTAAAGTGCTTTCTATTTCCTGTGACTGCCCCTCAGTGCTGAGTAAATGGTTGTTTCAGTAAATACATTGCTGATTCAGTGACAAGTTAAGAATTTAAGAATTTCTGGTTTCACATAAGCTGAAGACTGAGTTGCCCTGGGGAAGAAAAATGCCCCTCTCACAGCATCCCAGGAAGGCCTCCTTCCCTAGAACCAAGTTCTCTTTACCAAAGAGGGGAGGAAGAACCCTGCGGGACAAAGTGAGTTATCATACATATTGTGAATTCTTGGCATCTAAATGTACCACAAAAGCACAGGCTAAGATTGCGGCAACTGGTGTATTATTTACCTTAAATAACAAGGCGTGGTGATAGTGAATGCAGAACTTCTGGTTGCTTGGTAATAACTACTCTAAGTCTTTTTTTCAGTTATGTTGAAGGTTGGCAAGCGTATACGACAGCTGGAAGCCCCATTAAAACCTATGTCTAGTTTGCCTCCGAGCAGGGATTCATTCTTCAGTCTTCCAAATCCACCCCCCAAGAGTTAGATTATGGCTCCAGGGGACCTAGAAAGATGCTGCTGTCCACTGAGCCAGATTGGATCTTTTCTCTCCTCCTCAAAACCTCCAGTGACTCCCTTTTAACTGCTGAATAGAGTCAAAAGCCTGCCAAGTGTGATCCTTGGATACCGTGTTCTGGTTTGGAAAAATAAACCCAACCATAACAGACATCTGGGGGACATTTGTGGACATTCAAAAATGAGTGAGGCACGGGTGATGTTCGGGAATTATAGTTCACTTTGTTGGATGCAATCGTGGCAATGTGGATAGGTATGATGTATGCAGGAATGAAGGGTCCTGAAGTCTGCAATTTACATTAAAGTGGTTCACTGAAAATCAAACTTTTGATAGGTAGGCAGAGAGGAAGAGAGAAAGATGATGTAAATATGGCGAAATATTAGCACTTGTTAGAATTGGATAATGGATTTCTCTGTTCACTTCAGAAGTACAGAAGCATAAATTTTCTTTCAAGCAAATAAGTATCAGAATTTTGTGCATCACATGGAACTGAGCGCTGAAGGCCAGAATGTGGGTGTTCTAATCCTTGTCTTTCTATCCCATACTACATGTAACATCCTTAATCAAATTGCGTTCTAGGGCTAGGTAGTTTGAGACCCTTGTTTTGTTTTGAATCTGAGTGATGTGTATATAATTGTTTATTGTACTTTTCTTTCAACTTTAGTACATGCCTAAAATTTTTCATAATAAAACAGTACAGCAATTTCTAAAAAAATTAAACACAGAAATCCGCTCCTCTGTATATGCCCCCAAAAAGTGAAAGCAGGGACTCCGACAGATGTTTTCACACCAGTGTTCACAGCAGCATTATTCGCAAAAACCAAAATGTGGAAGCAACCAACGTGTCCACTGACAGATGAATGGATCAACAAAATGTGGCATGCATATATCATGGAATACTGACCAGCCTTAAAGGGAAGAACATTCTGACACGGGCTACGACATGGATGAAGCTTGAGGACATGATGCTAAGTGAAATGAGCCACTCACAAAAGAACAGGCGTGATCCCATGTATCGGAGGTCCCTAGAGTCGCCAAATTCATAGACCCAGAAAGTAGAGTGGCGGTTACCAGGGGCTGGGGGAGGGGAGAATGGGGGAATTCGTGTCTATAGAAGGTGGAGTTTCAGCTTTGCAAGATGAAAAGTTCTAGAGATGCATGGTGGTGATGGTCACACAGCAATGTGAATGTGCTTCATGCCACTGAACTGTACACTTACGGTTAAAAGGGTAAATCCCATGTATATTTAACCACAGTAAAATAGTAGGCTGGGCATGGTGGTCCACTCTTGTAATCCCAGCACTTTGGGAGGCTGAGGTGGGCAGATCATGAGGTCAGGAGATCGAGATTATCCTGGCCAACATGGTGAAACCCCGTCTCAACTAAAATACAAAAAATTAGCCGGGAGTGGTGGTGCACGCCTGTGGTGCCAGCCACCTGGGAGGCTGAGGTAGGGCAATCGCTTGAACCTGGGAGGCAGAGGTTGCAGTGAGCTGAGATTGCGCCACTGCACTCCAGCCTGGTGACCAAGACTCCATCTCAAAAAAAAAAAAAAAAAAAAAAAAAAAAAAAAAAAAAACCAAAAAAAAAAAAAAAAAAAAAAAAAAAAAATCACTTCAAGTCAGCAATGGTGTGTTAAAAAGTGTTTTTAAAAGTTGAAAGAACAAAGCTGTGCACACAAACAGTAAGCTACAGCCTGGCCTTTGAGGCCATCTCAGCTCTCCCAAGGGTTTGGCCCCTTCACCCCCTCTAGCCCTGCCCTCTGAACTTTCTCCTCCCTTCCCATCTGTCAAATCGCATTTGCTTTTGGCATCAAGCTCAGATGCCATTGTCCTTTTAAAACCCTCCCTTGTTCTTTCTACCAGAGTGATTCTTTCGCTGTCTAATTCCTGCTGCATATTGTTTGTATTCTCCATAAATATTTGTTTGTTCTTGAAAACAAAATCAATGTTCAGATACTGCCAAGGCTGAGTACACTGTGCATATAGTTCATCTGAGATTCCATGCAAAGGTAGAGGAACATAAATTTTCTTTCAAGAAAATATGCACATTAGAAAGGTTATGAGTCATATGGGATGGAAAGCTAAAGGTCATAACTGGGAAATTATGATCCCTGCCTTCAATCCCAAGCTATGTCTAAAATTTCTAAGCACATGTCGTGCCAGAATGGGACAGGTAGTTTGAGAATTCCTGGCTTTGAAAACCCAAAGGCAAGGTGAACCAAATTGTAGAATGTGACATGCATTCCTCAAACCCCACTGGGATACGGGCAGCCCCTGTAAGGGCTGGGAATGAGGCCAGCCCCTGTAGAGTGGGAGAGGATTTCATCAGCCAGTAAAGCTCACTTGATTCTGAGTGGGCGCTGATCCTTCTGAAACCACAGTAAAATGTTTTTGTGAAATAGGAAACAGAAGCAAACAAAAAACTTGTCACTTGAGAATAGAAACCACCAACCCCTGTTCATAGTAGCAAAGTGTAGGCCTGGGGCTTAGGGCCCTTGGTCCCTGTGATCAAAGAGTAACACAGAGCCACCTGCCAACTTCACGAAGAGGGTGTGACCCCCAAAGCCCAGGAAGGAAAGAAGGAAGTTTGCAGAGAGAGGCTTGATTTACCTTGTAACTCAGTTTTGGTTCGACTTCTCTCATTCTGTCGTTTAAGCCTAAATAATTTCCTCTCTTTCTATTTTTTTTTTTTTAAAGGGAATTTTAAACTGAGAGGAAATGGATTTTAGTGCTTGAAGTATTTCTAGGTGAGATGCAGCTAAAATGTCCCTTAGTAATAACTGCTTAGGCCTAGAACAAGATGTTTTCCAGCCATGCGCCTGGTCCGTCCCTGAAGGCTGCCTTCTGTCAGAGACTGCTCGGTTTCCAAAGCAGCCGTATACTTTTTTTTTTCTTTCTATTTAATTTTATTTTATATTTGAGACGGAGTCTTGCTCTGTTGTTGGCCAGCGCTGGAGGGCAGCGGTGTGATCTCCGCTCACTTCAACCTCCAACTCCCTGGTTCAAGCTGTTCTCCTGCCTCAGCCTCAATCCTGAGTAGCTGGGATTACAGGCACATCCCACCACACCCAGCTCATTTTTGTATTTTTAGTAGAGACAGGGTTTCACCATGTTGGTCAGGCTGGTCTCGATTTCCTGACCTCGTGATCCGCCTGCCTTGCCTCTCAAAGTGCTGGGATTACAGGCGTGAGCCACCGCGCCTGGCCAGCAGCCACATTTTTAAAAAGAAAAAGATTCTCCTTTTCTAGACATCCCAGGCAGACTGTTGAGGTGCCCATGCCAGTCCTTCTCGAAAGACTGGGGTCACTAGGAACAGCCTTTCCCCCTCAAGTCTCTGAATGACTCCCTGTTCAGACTCAAAGGTTTCTTGTGAAACCATAGACCCCACATAATTTTCTCCTGTCTGTTCATTTAGACATCTCCCAATAATAATGGCTTTGACTCTGATCAAGGACGATTTTGAAAGCAAAGGGGGCTGTCACTCGATTGATAACTTTGACAGCTTGGTGCTGCCTCGTGACAGCTGGCATGGTTGGTGCACTAGTGTGTTATTATCGGCTAATCAGAGATCTTAAGATCAAGGGAACATCAGAGCCTCCCACACCAATCAGTCTTCCCAGCTCTAAGTGATAAACACGTAACAGCTATCACTGCTGTTTCTTTTACTATACTACATTGTGTACAGATGTACCTTCTTTCCTCCATTAGGCTGTACAAATGGAAGTCTAAGCCTGGATATGACCCAGTTTCAAAACCAATCTACTACAGAGACCACTCCAGGGTCCAGAAGGGACTGTCAGGAGAGCACATGTGACTTTCTCACTGTGGCAAGCTGGTAATAGAGAACAGATATGCTTTCCCTTTTAAGTTATCCATTACCCATGTAATTGATGGAGGGGAGCTCAAAATAGCTACCTGTTTTTTTTTATTATGCATTCTGTACTTGTACCTCCTGAACCTAATGTGAGTAGTGGTATCAGGAAGAAGTGATAAACTTGTTGGCATGCTTCTGCTGGCTGGAGTTTAGGGTTTGGAGTTTGTTTCTGCCGGCTTAAAGAAACCCAAGAAGGCCCAGTTCCTAGATCCTGTAGATCAACAGATGGTGACACTATCCTAGACTCAGTTGGACTTTGGAACCTAGAAAGACCTACAGAAACCTCACTGCTGCTGGGAGTAAGGTACCACACGTCAGCTGTTGGACTGTCCGAAGATACTTCTCATGCAGATGAATTTGCAGAAGTGGTGTTATTTAAAACATCCATATCTTCCTTAATAGAAATTTCAGGAAGCTCCAGCGTTATTTGATTTCACCCATTTTTGTTTATTTGTGTAGATCTTTGGAAACGAGAGTAAGTCTTCTGACCCTACCAAAATCAGCCCCAAATGTATATAAAACATCCAGCATCATACAACTTTCAAATGGCAAAGGAGGTGAGCATGCAAAACCAGTGACCACCACTCATGTTGCAGTGATTGGTGGGAAAAAATTATGCCAACCCAGAACAGTTATTACTCTGGTCCTTTTCAACTAGCTCTTTAACCATTTCTAGGATTCAGTTTTGGATATCACAACATGATTCTTCTGCCGGTCAGAAACAGGTGTGGGGGCTGAGGGAGGGGAGCAAAACCACCTCAGGAGGAAGAAGGAATTGATCTACTTTCTCACTCTTTAGAAGAATTCAGCATAAATCCATTAAAGTGACAAGAATATTTTTTACCTAGAGGAAAGTAGATCAATCTTTAGCGAGTTCACAGTGATATGCACAGCAAACCAGGTGGTATTATTAGAGACCATCTTCTTGAAGTAGAAAGTGTGCACATCATTTCTCTCAGGCAAATGTCTCTGCTTGAAGCCTATCAGCGACATGACTGGGGTGGTCCAGGGCGAGTTCTTATGGAGACCCTAAGATGAGTCTGGCATTCTGCCAAGTCTGGAGTAACCAAAGACACGTCTGGGCTTCCTCGTCCTAACCTCCAGGCAGTTTACAGCCACCTGATGCCATGCTCAAGCTGAAATAATACTATTCGTGTAAAGAAAGCTGCTTCACTGACAGACACGTCCTATACGGTCATCTGCGGTCACAACCAGGAAGACACACACACCCCAGAATCTGCCGATGAAAGCTCAAAGGGTGTGCGGTTTGGCAGCCAGAACAGGTGACAGCAGGTAAGTGGACAAAGGCAGGTTTGAGTGCAGGTGGGGAGTTGAGAGAGAGGGCTTCCTGCAAGAAAGGAGTGGCTGACAAGATGACCACCAAGGCAAGCAGGAATCTGCAGGAGTGCCAGGTTCTGTGACAGAAGAACAGAGCAAGAGTGGGTGGATGAGAGGCCCAGAAACAGAACAGTTGTGGGTGAGACATGTGGAGCTGGAAGACAAGTGTCAGGCCACAGGGAAGCGCAGCAGGAGGTGGGCAGGTGGGCAGAGGGAGGCCACCCACCGGGTGACAGGAACGGGGGAGTGTGCAGCTACGTGAAGGCTGAGCACTTCCTCCTTTATTAAAAGGAGTCTGCTAAATATAGCTCCTCGCTATGAAAACCTCTTCAAAGTCCTGATTGACAATGGTATTAAAAAAGACGGGAATGAGGGGGGATTTGTCTGCCCTGAAATCCATTTTAGATGGGGACAAAATGTTATTCTGTAATTTACCTTATTAACTGGATATAAAATATGGATCTCTAGGAGCTCGGAAGAAGGAGTAGAATTTCTTCTTCTGACTATAATAAATTATGAGGCATTTAGGGGATGCCAAACTATCTTTTCTAGGGTGATTGTCTCAGTTTCTCTATCTGTAGAATAAAAATGCACCTGTCTTATGGGGTTACTGTAAAAATAAAATGAGAAAGTGCATGTAAAGTGTTTAGCCTGATGTCTGACACACAGTAAACGCTCAATAAAGCTATGTGGTTATAATCTAAACCCTTTCCAACTCTAACAGTCAAGATTCTATGAATTCTGTCAAAACTAGTCACATCTTCCTTCAAAGCAGGGGGACTGTGAGTGCCCTGAGGTTGCATGCAAAGTTGAGATTTAGGAGATATGCCTGCCTAGCTCATGATGACTTCCCCATTGCTGGGAATGGCCTCGCCCTCCACCAGTGGACCCTAATAAGCATCCCAGTCTCCTGGAAGAGCCCACAGATTCTGACTCGAGCTAGAACAATCTGACGTCTCTCTTTTGGGATTTTGAAATTTGGGGCAGAAATGGGCACTGGGGATTATCGAAGCCGAGTTATTGATGGTGTGTTAGAAAGAGAACCCCCAAACTCCAGCTGCTGAACCCCTGGGACTGCCCTGCCATCTTCAGATCACTTATCTCTTATTCAGTTCCATGAGCTACCCCAGGGTCCTTTCCTGTTTAAATTAGTCAGCGTTGATCTCTACTGCTTGCAAACAAAGGACAGGTCCATGATAACGCAGCTATATGCATAGCTGCAGTACTCGGAAAGAAGATCCACAGCTTTCATAATAGTTTCAAAGTGCTCATGACTTCCGCACAACATGTTTAAAGCCCAACAATGTTCTCACCACAAGTAAATAATAAATGCATGAGATGATGGATACACCAAATACACCGATCACTATAAAACATGTATTATCAGAACATCAAATTGTACCCCATAAATTAACTGCACAACGTGTCCAGGGAAAACAAACAAAAAACCAAGAATACAAGACCTTCATGTAAGGTAATAGGCAGCTCCATGGAAAGCAAAAGTAACACTTTATTTTACTCAGTGGGAAGCAAAGTTCCTGAGAGCAGATCTTAATGCTTCTGACTTCTCCCATATTTCAGATTCCTGCAAGGTCCCCAGACAACCCTTTGTACTGGAATGGCACCAATGGAGGCATTCTAGCACGAAGGGTCGTCACCCAGGAGAGAAAGGAGCGGAAGGAGGAAACAGGAAGGACTAATCAAATCCATGACAATTCCAAGCCCAGAAGATGTGTGCAAAGCTTTAAAACCACTTCAGCCCCTCAAAATTCCTGTTTTTTGTTTTTTTTTTAAGAGGCCATTTACTTGTATACTCATAAGGCCCAAGGTTTCTGGTCCTCTTGACTTTGATGAACGGTCGCTGAGAAGTGCTGAAAGGTAGAGGAATATTGTACCAAGTCCAGAGCTTCACAGAAAATCTTGTCACCTTTGTGTGATTTAATGAGTTCAGAAAGAAGCCCCAGAATAGGAGTCCAGTCTCTCTGTAATACAACTAGGCCCAGGTGGGGCTGAACTAGCAGCTGGAATCATTTTTTAAGTTAGGGTCGTATAGAAAGGAGGAGTTATCTTCTGTGTTGTCAGGGAGTTGCTCTTGCAGAAATAGAAGTGGACCCGAGGGACAGGTAACAGATATTCCTAGACTCACCTAGGCCAGGGATAGTAAGACCAACAGGGGGTCCAGGAATAACAGGAAAGGTGCTAATGGTGCAAATAGGATTTATGTCTTGAAACATGGCTGAGAATAACAGGATGAACAGGTACAGCTAGATAAAAAGGTTGTCGATCCCTTAACAGAAAGGATGATGGGAAACGCTGTTTGCTAACATTCAGGTGAGCACTAATGATATGCTTTTAGAACGTAGAGTTCCCCCCCCACCCCACCCCCATTTGCTCTAGGTATGAATTACTTATAGAGTTCAAGGTTATATGTAATATTTTCTGAATTTTTCAATGTACATTTTTTATTTAAAAAGCCCAAATATCTGGGTTGTATGGACTATCCCTGAAAATCCCAACTGTGGTTATAGAAAGCCATCCTATCTGTGAGAATGCCCCTAGAGAAGACCATCTTATGGCAGGACCATAATTACATATATAGAACCCAAGGGGTCTGGTGCCATGTTAAGGAATACTCTTTCAACCTACTATTTTATTGCAGAGATGGACACACTGCAGCTTCTGAAGAGCTGGCATAATTACGGACCGGAAACATCAGGAATAGTGTCACAAGTGATCTTGAAAAATACAAAACATGGGAGAAGATTCTCTTGGTAGTAGAAAAAAATTGGGCGACCTTTCTAAAAGCCCACAGACATTTAAGTTTTGATGGCTAGTTGGAGCAAAGAATGTTTTGGGTTTAGTTTTGAATTCAGGGGTACATAACAAATGTAGAAAGCTGGTTTGGTTTATCTAAGAACAAGGAAATACAGAAATAGAAATAGAAGAGTACTAGCATGCCCCATAAGAGAATATGAGATTAATTATGCATGGTACATTTCCACACTACACAGAATATCAAAATACTAGATAGGTGAGATCTGAAGCAGAACTTGACCTATAGAAAGCGAATCCCTGAGAACAGATTTGAATACAATATAGAAAAATTGGTAACTCGGCAGTCGAGAGTCTCCTCCACGTGTTGAAATTAAAAGCAATGCTAAAAACAGCAGCCCAATGCCAGTGTGGACTCAAGGGCTATCAAGGAAGCAAAGGTTGGGCTGTAGCCTCCTGCCCTGGCCCAAGCTTTGCCACTACGTAGGGCATAGCAATGAGTTTGCTTTTGAAGTTCCCATATTTCCAAGGAGATTTGGGTGGGAGAATGGGGCAGTGATGGTAAAGATATCTGAAAGGAAGGCAAGGGAGTTTCTGTGGATTCACACTGGTAGATGTTGTGATTTCTACATTTGCTAAAACACTCCAGGGACGTAAAGAAACTCACCCCTTTGCTAAGGCATAACTTTGAGTTGTGTGCATTGTGAAGTTTGTTTGTGGGACTGAATCATTTAGCTAGTGACACACCCAACTACTGTAAATGCATGACTATTGTTTTCTCTTTATTATTACAATATATTAATATTAACATGCATAAAGTGGTTATTTAAAAAAATTGTCTTGTGAAATAAAGCCCACAAAAGAAAGCCAGTGTTAACAGTGGTAACAGATGAGAAGAGGTCTCAGAAAGTGGAGTTTTGTAATAAAGTAAAAGTAGAATATGGAATTTGGCAGTAGATCAGACATATGAGAGAAACAAGTTCACTTATATGGACTAGGAAAATTAGAAAACATAATTGATGAATGTTTCAGCCAGTTCAGAAACTGTAATTTATGGGGGATCTTAAAATAACAAGCAATATTCAAAAACTGGTGGATTCTCAAAGGTCTTGGGACCCATCCTTTAATATCCCACAGACTCTCAGTTTGAGGAGAGGGCTGACTTTGTCTGGCACTTCACAGATTCCTGTGCCTACAGTGGTGCCTGGCACACAGGAGGTGGAGAGACAGCCAGCAGCCAAAAAACAGTGCCTAGTGATTCCTAATGAGGAGCTTGGTTATCGATCTAAGTGTAATAGGAAGTCTTTGGGCATTTTTACACAGGGGCCTGATACAGAGTTCTGTTTTAAAAGGCCACGTTGGCTGCTGTATGGAGAACAGATGATAGGAGGAGCCTTGGCAGGAGGTAGACCAGTTCTCCCTATGGAGAAGACGGGACCAATGAGGGATCACACTTGGTTGACTGGGAGAGGAGAATCCAGCCCTGTCGGGGTATGTTGTATTTGAGATAAGTATTAGACATCCTGTGAAGATCTCAATTAGACATTAACTAGAATAGCAGAAGATATCTAATCCTGGAGCTCAGAGAGCAGAGTAGAGATTGAAACCTGGGATGAATCAATGGATCTCTGAGGCCCATTCTCTGTATTAAAAATGGGGTACATTGGTGGCTCACACCTATAATCTGGTGGCTCATGCCTGTAATCCCAGCATTTTGGGAGGCTGAGGCAGGTGGATCCCAAGGTCAAGAGTTCGAGACCAGCCTGGCCAATATGGTGAAACCCTGTCTCTACTAAAACTACAAACTTAACTGAGCTTGGTGGGGCACCCCTGTAATCCCAGCTACTTGGGAGGCTGAGGCAGGAGAATCGCTTGAACCTGGGGGGTGGAGGGTGCAGTGAGATTGTGCCATTGCACTCCAGCCTGAGCAACAGAGTGTGACTCCGTCTCAAAAAATGGGGTATGTTCTAGCCAAAACAAAACAGACGAGTGTAAATACGTTCAGTGCTTCTCAGAAGAAAAAAATGTACCATCTTTGTGGGCAAAAGGAGGGATCTGAACTGTCATTGTCCTAAGACGTAAAAGTAGCTCCTATACTTGACAACAGACCCTAATTACACAAAACCTCAGAGAAGTCCTCAGGAATTTAAAAAAAATGTAGGCAACATTAGCTACTAAGGTCTCTCATTTTTTTTTTCACTTAAATATATTTGAGATTCCTTATGTCCTCATCAAGCAAGGTTGGTGGGATATCTGGAAAGAATTAAGAGAAATAGGACTTGACTTTTGAAATAATGACATTTAGACAGAAGTATTTGGAACTCAGGAAAGAAAAAGAAGAAATACAAAAAATAAACACTGCTTCTTCTAAGGAAGGACAAATTTCACACAACACTTAGTTCTCTTGCAAACCAAGTGCGGCACAGGAATATCAAATAAAATTACTTCCTCTACTACTACAGGGAAGGAGTCTACATCTTTATTAAGAATAAGAAACAAGAATTATCTGTTACTTGGCTTAAGGATCTAGAAGAACTTAAGAGGTGTAAGCAATGCCATGAGAGGAGAATTGAAGAAGCCATTGCTTATTAACTACAAGACTTAGATGCAGGTGGAGGAGTTCACATCACTGAATTACCTGTAAAGATTACAGTCACATCAATGCTACATTTGCCCCAACTTCAAGGACTGGGAAGACTTCCATTTGTTTTACCTCACTTCCTGCAGTATTATGAGACAGTGAAGTATGAATACAAAATGTGCTGTGTAGGCATGTAAGATGTGACTTGTGTTGTGGTTACGGGGTGGGTACCTGGTGACAGTGATGAATCTGTTATCATCAGGTACTCAGCAGCCACCATGTTTTCCTCTGTAATCCCCAGTTAGGTCTGCTTTCTTCCAGATGTATATTTGAATCTGAAAATTCCTAACAGACTGACAGGTATAGTCTTCTTTCCCTGCCTCTAGAATGCACGAGATTAGCATGCTGAGACTATTTCACATCCATGCCATGATCAGCTGAAAAGGTTTAATACTACAGCTGAGAATGATTGTAACTTATGTGAATAATTATCTTAAGGATCAGAATGATAAATGCATTCAATCAATATTTGCTTATAGAAAGGCATAGAATACTCCCCCAAACAAACACTTACACACACACACAATAATGACAACAGTACAAATATAAAATTGGATATAAAATATACATCTAATTTTATTTTGGATATATATTTTATATCCAATTTTATAAAATATATATCCAATTTTATAAAACATAAAGTTGGATTTCCACCATTAGAAGGGAAAAGAACACAGAATTCTTTTTTCCCCCAAGTTTAATCCAACTACTGGGCCTATACATAGCACAAAATAATCATAGTAGTAAACAACATATTCTACTTGAGCAAGACACTTGGCAAAATGTATATTCCAGTTAGGAAGGCAAAAACACTAAATACTTAAAACATTTTGGCATGAAACTCATCAAGTTCAGATATTGCAAAGAATGGGTATGGGATATCACTTTCTAAAACTGCGGAAAGTTTTTTTACAATTGAATATAAGAAAGATAGAGTCTCCTATTCAATTAGGAAGGTTTTCCCAAAAAGAACAGAATATGACTTAAAGATTAGATTTTTGTGCACAGTGAACAAATGTTGACATAATTTACTTTCTTGCTATCTCTCACTAAGCGCTATAGAATTACAATCAGTTCTAGGCTACTGAAGTTGTCAGCACCAATGTGTGGGGACTTTAATCAGGTATTCCCCAAAAATACACATCTAGACCTCAATATTTTGTTGCTGAAATATGCATTTTTTCAATTCGACTAAATTTGTTTTTAGATTTACATTTATGGGTAGAGGGCGGTGAGTAAGGAACGTCTTGGTCTATATCTAGAGTAGTAAGAAGAGATGGCTAGAAAAAGCTATTGAATGTAAAAATCTGTACATTTACATTCATTTCCAAATTCTCTAAAGGTAAAAGGATTTTCTGGTAGAATTGTAATATACCTGAGACATCCCCCAGTTTGATGAAAATCTCCTAAGAACTGTTTAGTGTTAGCCTGAAGCAGATGCCTTCACTTCTTACATAACAATACCCATAATCAAGAAAGGAAGAAAGGGAAAAAGGGAGAGAAGGAAGGTGGTTGAGAGAGATGGAAGGAAAACAGACATAAGGGAACATATGAATCTGTGAAGCTCTGTGTCTATGGAGAAGACCCCATCTAAATATCACGAAAGGATTCTCATACCACAGAAAACTAAAAGGCAGAGCACACAGTCCTCTATTGGGCAAAGCTGCAGGAAACCAGCAAGACCTAGGATTAAAAAATAATAATAAACAAAGTCATTCTGAAGATAATGTAACTGCTTTGGGTTTGCTTCTCATGACCCTGCTGAGGGGCACTCTGGACATTTTCTTTTGTTATTTTATGTCTATATTTTATTTGAGACAGGATTTCACTTTGTCACCCAGGATGGAGCGCAGTGGCATGATCATGACTCACTGCAGCCTTGACCTCCTGAGCTCCAGCAATCCTCCTGACGCAGACTTCTGAGTAGCTGGAACTACAGGTACGTGCCGCTAGGCCCAGCTAATTTTTTACATTTAATTTTTTTTTTTTTTTTTTGTAGAGACAAGGGTTTCACTGTGATGATCAAACAGGTCTTGAACTCCTGGGGTTAAGCCATCCTCCCACCTTGACCTCCCAAAGTGCTAGGATTACAGGCATGAGCCATTGTGCCTGGCCTACACTGTGGCCATTTCAGAAGGCTCCAGAATGCTCTGTTAACTGGCAGTCCAACAGAGCTCATGAGCAGAGAACTGGAGAGAGACTAAGATGCCCCATGTGGCTCTCCAAATCCAAAGTGGTTCCTTTTGATCTGTGCTTCCCCCAAGCAGAGGATGTTTCTGAGGCCCTTTGGTGCCCCTGTTGTGCACTGTGAAACAGACTGCCGGTATGTCACATAACTTGCACATCTAGGGTGCCCCCAAGGGCAATTCTGAAATGCTGTGTGGCTGACGGCAGCATAAATCCCATTTCCCAAAGTGGGAAGGGATGTCCACCAGGAAAGAGATGTTGGCTGGCAGTTTTCTTTCACTCTTGCTACCATTCTTTCCTTTTTCCTGCAGTTTCTTCTCCAGTAGCAATTGCTCAGCCTGGTCCAGAGCAATGAAAGCTCTGTGGAAATAAAAAATAGCTCCTCTAAGGGAAGACCACCCCTTGAATAAAGTGAAATTCATGCTTTTCTAATTTAGCCAGAAACAGATCTGCAGGTTGGCAGAGGTCAGTATGTAGCTGTAGAGGCGATCCAAGGACTCTGGGCTTTATACCCCAGGGAGCACTTTCCCTTAGGGGCCTCTGCCTTCAGCACCATCTCCGCCAATGCCACCACTCTAGTGTGTATTGTTAACTAGGCAATGTCTCTTTCAAAAGTGGGCAAAAATTAACTCCTCTTAGCTCAGCTAAAAGTAACCGTGCTCTGTTTTTTTTTCTTGGGGGGTGGTGGTTCAGAAAAAAAACCATATGGGCTGGACTCAGTGACTCATTTCTAGAGAATAAAGTATGGAAAGGGAAAAATAGTAACTTTAAAAAATAGTCACTAGAAAAATAGTGGAGAGACCTGGGAGACACTACCTTAACCAAGTGATTAAGGCTAACTTCATGAGCGGTAAGCCATGTCAACGTGATATAATGCAAGAAGAAGAGGCCTTGACCTCCACAGAATGACTCAAAAAGCTATAACCCGGTCTAACTATGAGAAAAACATCAGACAAATTTAAAATGAGCGACATTCTACAAAATACCAGAGCGGTATTCTTCATAACTGTCAAGATCATGAAACACAAGGAAAGGCTGAAAAACTGGCACCAACCAGAGGAGATAAAGGGGACACGATGACTAAATGTGGTGTGGCGTCGTGGAACAGAAACGGGACATTAGCGGAAAAAGGGATGAAATCTGGATATAAAGCTGGGAGTTCAATTAATAATAATGTACCAATGATAATTTCTTAGTGTGACGAATGTGCTGTAGTTATATAACATGTTAATATTAAGGGAAATGGAGTGAAAGATACACAGGAACTCTCTGTACTTTCTTTGCAACTTTTCTGTAAATCTAAAATTACTCCCAAATAAAAATTTATTTTAAAAGTACTCAACTTCCAAAAGAACCAGCAGATCATAATATAAAAAGAAATCTTAATTCCTTTTTGATACGTTTTATTTATAATAATTTATTAAAATACAGAAGCAGGGAGGCCAAGGCAGGTGGATCACCTGAGGTCAGGAGTACAAGCCTGGCCAACAAGGTGAAACCCTGTCTCCACTAAAAATACAAAAATCAGCCAGGCATGGTGTAAGGTGCCTGTAATCCCAACTACTTGGAAGGCGGAGGCAGGAGAATCACTTGAACCCAGGAGGGAGAAGTTGCAGTGAGCCAATATTGCACCATTACACTCCAGCCTGGGTGACAAGAGCAAAATTCTGGCTCAAAAATAAATAAATAATAACCGAAGCATGCATTATAGAAAATTACAAAATATAGACAAATAAAAACTAAAAATCAAACCAAGCTCTCGTATTTTTACTACCTGGAAATCAAGTGTTACAATCTTAGGACATATTTTCTTTTTGGTTCTCTTCCTAATATACTTACACATGTATATTTATCAATATGAGACCTTAGGTTGCACACTATCCTACAGCATTTTTCTAGTCATTGATTTATTCTTTTCCATTTTAGTACATTTTAATATCTAATGCTTTTATCATATTCAAATTTCCCTCCCATTTAATCTAATCAAGGATGATTACACTTGATTGTCATGTCCTTTTAAATATTTTTAAATCTAGCAAGTTCTCCCCATTGACCCTGATTTGTGAAGACACCAAGCCCATAGTCCTGCAGAACGTCTCAGCTTCTATTAGGTTGGTGCAAAAGCAAAAGTAATGGTGGTTTTTGCCCTTAAAACGTCAAGACCGCCATCACTTTTGCACCAACCCATTGGGTTTGTGTAATTGCTTCCTCGTGGTGATGTCGAGCTTGTTTCTCTATCCCTTGTATTCCCTGGACACTGAAATAACTATCTAAAGTTTTGACAGATTAATTTTAAACATGTTTGTCGAGAAGACATTGGTGATGTTCTGTAGTTGTATTCAATTACATCAAAGACATAGAACATCGAGCTGTTACATCATTAGCAATGCGATGTTTACTGCATTAGAGGGATAGCAGTCTCTTTCCTGTATTACAGTTATGTTTTCCTCTTTAGACCAGAAGGTAACCTGTGTAGTTGGTATAATTTTGGTAATATAACAAAATGTTTATTTCCCAAGTAGGTACATATCCAGTGATTTTCCTGCCAGTTAATAATACTTGCCAAAATCAATAATTCCATTGAGATTGGCAAAAAAAATTTTTTTTAATTCTTATTATTATTTGCTGGTTTTCTTCTGTAAAGTAGAGCATGCCCTCATCAGCTGGGACTATTGGTTATCCTTGAATATAGTTTCTTACAGAAAGGACAGGAAGTCTGCCTGAAGCATTTAAAAGATTTTGCTAAGCATTAAGGAAGATCAAAAGGGAGATAAATGCTAAAGGTATTACAAATATAAAATAGAAACTTGCTTTGGCTTACAAAGATTAAGACAGTTACCCACAGGAACGGCACAACTTAGGGTCACCTTGCCTTACTCCCCTAGCTCCTGAGCTACTTCCCTGTTGGTTCCATATGAACTCCTGCAGGCTTATGGCTAAGAGGGCTATCTCCTCCTCTTGCTCATCCAAGGCTTGCCCTCTCTGTTTCTATTTTATGCCTAAGAAGCTGGCCTCTTCCCCAAGAATAATCTCCCCTTTCAAATGAGCCTCCCTACCTCCTAATTAATATACCAGTGTATTAAATTCTTATGGACCCATAACATGACCAATTCTAAATACACTACAATAATCATGGCCTCCTAAATATAATTCAATAACTGTAGCCTCCAATAGCCCAGAATTATACAGAGTAACAGGGGGCTCATTTCTTCATGGCTTCCTTAACAGAAAATGGTGGAAGCACCCCTGGAGTCAAGAAATTTCCCCTGGAACACAGTGATTACCTCCTACTATAATAAGAAATAGGATATAATGCAGTTTGCTTCTAACACAGATGTTAGTCCTGTCTGCTAAAATCGGCATCACAAAAGGTTTCTACTATATTTGTAACTCTCTTTTTCATTTAAAAATAAGGGTCTGACTTTGACAATCTCTATGCAGGTGCAATCAAGATGGATGTAACTTGCAAGAAGGACTCACTTTTGCAATTCACATGGCACATCACAATGACCCTGAAATGATGGGGCCGGTATTTACAAGCAGTTTCAAATATGAACCACGTCGAAACCTTTCCACTGGGTTAGGGTCCATCAAGGTTATATGATCCTAGGCATAATTTACTCCTAATTATTAAAATCAGAGAAAGATGGAACAACATTTAAGTGTTTTAAAGGAGCAAATAAAAGCAAATGGTCATAACCATCATCCGGTATATAAAGTGAGAAGATGATCTGCTCTTCAAGTCTGCGAAACCCTGAAGGGAAAGTATCTGTCAGTATCCAAGGATACGTTAAATTACGAACAAGAAACAGCACAGAAATAGGAAGACAAACTCTCAAATCCCAGCCATGGGACATGGGGACGTATATCTTAAGACAACTACAAAATGAATACTGAAGAGGATGCAGAAAGTGTCGTGCACCCTGGGATTCTGTAAATGCAGTTGGTATACTGCTTCATTACCTTTGCCACACGTGGAGTCTTAGGAAGGCAGAGTCTCTAGTAATGATCCTGTCTATCAGATTAAATGTTCACAAACGTAGTTCAAATACCTAAGGTGAATCTACAGTCGTACAGAGAAAATTGCCTACAAAGGTAAACACCAGAGTAAAATCAGGTGACAAGTTGCCGGTTTGAGAAAGCAAATCCTGTGAATGCTTAAGTAATTGTCACATGGGGTGGCATGTGAGGGAGCACTTGGGAAGAGGCAGTTTCGCAGATGGAAGAGACTCTGACGTTCTACACACGTGGTGTTTCTAAGCTGTGCTAGTGGGCTCATTCTCACTCCATGTCTGTCTCTTGGCCGGCTCTCTGCCCCCAGCAATCACTTGTTCTCACCCACCCGTGTACGCTTCTCTCCACTCCAGCGCACACAAAGAAGAGGTGGGAGAAGGTTGTGTGCACAAGAGTGTTTTTGAGTGTTGCCTGCGCTGTGTGTGTGTGTGTGTGTGCGTGCGCGCGCGCATCTAAATGAGTATTGTTTGAAAGAGTGGTTAGCCAAATAGGGCATCTGACACTATGGAGCACGAGGAAATCATCTAAGAGATGCCACAGGCTCTCCCGTTAGAGCCACAGACAGCTGCTGGTTGAATCTCGTTTAAATGCTGATTTCAAATCAAGAAGCTGGTATGAAGCCCCACCTTAGTATCACAAGGCTATGAGGGAGGAGCTGCTTCTGGGCGTTTCCAGTCCCGGACTTCACATCAGAAACACGATTACCTTGGTGACCCAGCTCAGGGTTTCCCAGGCCATCAGCTATAGGGTGGATCTAAACTTTCTCTTCATAGCCACTCTTGAAGGAATCAAATGGAAGGAGGGAGGGCCCTTTGAAAATCATGACCATTTCCTTCCTTGTCTGTTAAATTCTATTCCCCAGAGTTGGATTTCATGCCTAACTAGATGTTTGCCCATGTGAGGAATTTGGGGGCATAGTTGTGAGTCGTCCTTCACAAAATTTAGGTTTACATTCTAACTCCTGTGCAGAGGTTTAAATATTTGCAATTCCTTGGCTCTGGACTCAGGTGGAGAAACAGAAATCAGCCCTGTAGTGGATACTGTGGTGTACTGCCCGGCTCACCCTTCAGAACCCAGCCCTCACTCACGCAGCTGCTGGCAGTGTTGGCTGCTGCAGGCTTAGCGGAGCCTGCCTCACCTAAGGCCATGCCCCTTCCCGGGGGGCAGCCTGCCCAGTGTGTGCTGGGACATTAGGCCTGATCCCCTTGTCTCTACTGGGACTTCTTAAAAGGCTACCCTAGCTCTAGAACTCCTCATAAGTTGGCAAAGGCCGTGGCTGCAACTGCGCGGCCGTTCACCCTCCTGCTCTGAGCCGTCCTGCTTCCTTCACTCTTCCCGGCATCGCTCCCAAGAGCATCCCCTGAGAAGCCCCCTGGATTCAAATCTCAGTTTCGCAATGCATTTCCCGGGGAAACTCGACCTTCTGCAAGCCCACTTCCAGCTGTAGCTCCATACTGGTCATCCTGACTTCTTATTGTTGATGATGATGATGATGATGATGATGATTTGGGCCTGAGGATCACATCTTATAGACTTTGTCTCATCTGTAACCTTTATCTCACCATCTCCTCTGGCCTCTGCCTATTCTCAGAGCCTGCACCACAGCAGCAAGAACACCAGAGTTCCTGTTTCCAGAGCACTTCCAATATGCTGTGAACTGCAAGAAGTATTTCATATGCAGCATCCCATTTCATCATTGACGTCCTCAGGGGAAGGCCCAATTAACTCTATTTTTATATAAAGTAGCCAAGGTTCAGAAAGGTTAAGCAATTTGCCCAAAGTCACACAGCTACTAAGTGTCTGAGCCACTGCTGGACTCCAGGCTGTCTTGATGCTAAGACCAATGCTCTTCATCACTAAGCCATTTCCCTCTCCTTTTTTCCATCCCTCTTTTAAGAGCCTTTTAATTTTCATCACCCCCACCCCGTTCCTCATCACTGCTGCCTCCAGTCTTCTCACAAGCCTGGACAGCTCACATGTCTGGAAGTCATCTAATCATTTAGGTTCCCAGTCTGGCTCTAATACTGATTCTAATCACCAAGTTCTTATATTTACTGAGGACATCCTCAGAACAACACATCGTTTTCAAAGCATTTCTCTGAGGTTTTTGTTCATAATTTTAAAATAATTAAAACTCACATTCTATATGGGGACACAGACACTTCCAGCAACTTCTCTTGTGTCTTTTATAAAACCCATACAGATGAGGAGGGAGTTTGTGCATGATTGTTCCCTGGGATTGCAGGAGAAATGGACTCTGATCAGAGAGGCAACGGACTTTGGGAACCTACAATGTAACCAGACATACGCCTTTTGTAATGTAAGCGCTGCATGGATGGCAGCCCCACTGAGAAGGTAACATTTGAGTAAAGACCTGAAGGAGGTGAAGGAGTGACTCACGGGGCTCTCTGCAAGGAGGAAACCGTCTATGCCAAGGTCCTGGACAAGAGCACACCTGGCCTGCATGAGAAGTGGCCTGCACGAGGAGCAGCCTGGAGATCTGCATGTCCTGAGCAGAGACAGTGAGGGGAGGGTGGTGGATAATGAGATGCAACTGCAGGTCACCCAGAGAAGGAATGATCCATTCTGTCCAATGATGCTAATAGGTCAAGTGAGGGGAGGACTGAGGACTGGCCGCTGAATGAGCAACATGGAGGTCATTGGTGACTTGGCCAAGGGTAGATTTTGTAAGGAAGTGGTGACAGTCAGACTACAGTGAGTTCAAGAGGGACAGGAAGTAGAGGAATAGGTGCCAGTGAGGAGAAGGCAACTCTCTGTAAAGCTTTGCTGAAAAAAGGAGAAAGGATTTGGGGGATTGGCTGGCAGGAAAAGATGGGTCCAAGTGAAGACTTTTATTTAAGAAGTGAAAAATAACAGATGATTGTACGCTCCCGAGATTGACCCAATGGAGAAAAGGAAAGAAGATGTGAAGTGGAGAATTGGTAGAGCAATGTCTCTAGTAGTTAAGAGGAGATGGGATCTAGCTAGGGGTGGACGGACTGGCTTTAGCAGGGAGGAGACGGGGAAGAGAGGTTATGTAGGTGGGCAGATGGGCTGAATGGCCTTGGCTAGTGGCCATTTGGTATCCTGGCCCTAGTGGTAAGTCTACCTCTAATGCAGAGAGGTATGCTGGGGTCACAGTCTTTAGACTTTTATTGTTTTGGTGTCATGCATTCTGTTCTCACAGAAGAGATCAGAGGTGGCTGAGAGATCAAGATATCTAGTTTGTTTCTGCCTAGTGCCCTTAAATCCCCTTTCCTTCTTCCTTCCAGCCCCACTTACTGCGTATTTACAGTGTTGCTACAAGGGAATACTTGAGGCTGGGTAATTTTTCTAGAAAAGAGGATTGTTTGGCTCATGGTTCTACAGACTGTATAGTGGCAACTGCATCAGGTGAGGGCCCCAGGCTGCTTCCACTTATGGCAGAAGGTGAAGGGGAGCCAGGGTGTGCAGACCATATGACAAGAGAGGAAGAGAGAAAGGTAGGGAGTTGCCAAGCTCTTTTTACCAGCGAGCTCTAGAGGGAACTAGCAGAGTGAGAACTTATCCCTAAGAAAAGCATTAGTTTATTCATGGGCAATCCACCCCATAACCCAAACACCTCCCATTAGGCCCATCTCTAATATTGGGGACCAAAGTTCAACATGACGATTGGAAGGGACAAAGATCCAACCTATAGTCCACAGTAACTTCTGTTGCCTAGAAGTCACCTTTGCTCATAGATCTGCCTATATGGGAGAGAACAAGAGCTGGTCACATAAGCTAATGAATATTCCTACCCATGTGCCCATTCATTTGTCAGATGAGTACACAGTACAGGGTTCTGGTTTTCTACATTCATCCCCTGAACTTGGTAACTGTGCATCCTCTCAGGAAAGAGAGATCCACACTCAGAATGCTGACAACATCGGGCTTCTGAGCTGCATGACTGAGAGTCTCGATCAGTGGTCAAATAGCAGCTGTCCTTGCCTAGGTGAAAACCAAATGCACATTCTCCACATTTGCCGTAGAGAAACGCTGTTTTTTTTTTGTTCCCCCCCTAATCTTTAGGAGCAACTACTCAAACTCTAAGAGGTCACCCTGGCAGAAACCACCCTAATAAATATTGGCAAATGTCACAGAGCCAGAATCTGAAATGCTCTGCAAGTCCTGCCCAAATCTCTTTCTTTCTCCAAGACTTAGCACAAATCCTTTTCCTCCCAGGAAATCCTCCTTAACTGTATCAGTCAAAACTAGTTCCTCCTTCTAAGCACCAATAAAAGTTCCTGTCCATTATCCATACTAGATCACTTTATCCCATGTTGTTTTATACAATCTGTTGCATATATTAGTCTCCTTTGCTGGATTAAAAGCTCTGTGAGGGCAGATACCATGTGCTATGCATGTTGTACATTGCCAAGCTCAGCAATGTGCCAGGATGGTTCATCTGGAACAGCATCTCGGCCCAGCCCTGTCCCTCTTGCCACGGCATTTCTCAGCTGCCAAAATGGGGCACCAGATGCACCTCACTCCCTGAACTGCTGGTCAGTTAAAACCCCGGATCCTCACTGCCTTCTCCTAGGTTTCTTCACTACCATTCTTAATACCCTAAAACTGGGTCCTCTCTCTTAATGATCTCTGTGCAATGGTCCATTCCTTTTCTCTCTGCTGCCACCCCTGCTATGACTCCTCCCTCTCTGTGTTCCAATCACACACTTGGGGGTTTCCTCCCAGCTCCAGTGGACCTGGGACCCTCCTACCTGGGGCAGGCCCTCCTTATCTCAGGCCTGTGAGTTCAAAACCTACATGGAACCCACTGTCACTTGGGAGGACTAAGGACTAGGTTGGCCTTGTGCTGGGAGAAAGGGGGACAAAATAAGCAGCGATTTGTTCCCTGTTGTTGCTTTTATATTGTTCTCTTTATTTGTTTCTCTCCAAGCTGTTTGATTCTATGGGCCTTTTCAAGCAATAGAATATTTCCCCACTTGCCAGGCATATTTCCATTCTATGGCTTATTTGAAAGTTGTGCTGAAAAGTCATTGTGGCTATAACGTGGAAAGTAATCCCAGCTCCAGGGGACAGATAGAATGACCCACTGGGATTCTGCCATATCTGTTCCCAGGAGAGAAAGTGGCAGAATGGATTTGTCTGAAGTGAATTTCTGCAAACCTGGGCTCACAGCCAGTCTGCAGAGAGCAAGCTCCATTAGGAACGCCGGGTGGAGGCACTTCCCTGCTTGGCGTTCATTCTTGCTCAGGGAAAAAGCAAAACACCTTCCTTTGAATTTTCCACTTTGCTAAGACATACAAACAAGGAAGCACACAGGAGGCAGGCATTTTAAACTGCTGGAGAAGCCCAGAAACCCTGTAAGGAGTTGCTGCTTTGAGAGAAAGGCAGAGCCAAAGAGATCAACAGAATTTTACCTTCTCTAAAGTGATGTTTATTTTCTCTCTTCTCTACACACACACACACACACACACACACACACACACACACACACACACACACNCACACACACACACACACACACACACACACACACACACACACACACACGGGGTGGGGAGGGAGAGAGAGAGAGAGACTGGAAAAAAATAATAATGAGAGGAAATTATACTAGGCAGTATCACTTAAGAAACGACTACATGTTTAGAAATTCAACAAACACAAATACTGAGTATCTGCACCTTATGGGGAATGGGTGGGTCCACTGGGGAGAGAAATAGCAGAGGGACAACTGAGAAGCCCAGTTGAGGTGGACGGGGTGTTTACCTCTTTCTATGGCTTGAAAAGCTCTTCTACTGACAAGTCTACTGGGGGGTGCACAGGAGCAAGAGCTCCAGACTTTGTTCCTAGGGTCGTCCCCATCTACAGGAGGAGCCCACGGCCCACAGGTCAGTCTTTCCCACCAAGTAAAACATTCACTGACAACTCTTTACATGAGAATTTTTCTTTGTTCAGACTCAGATGTAAGGGATCAGGGCAGGAGTGACATGGTCCTCTAGTGAGAGACCCAGGTTGGTGAGACAACCCCGCAGAGGGGATTTGGGAATGTTTTCATACCATTGGAAATCCTGGAGTAAAAAAGGAATCTTTTGGCAATCTGACAATATGTATCAAGAGCCTCACCTATATGCCTGTTTTATATCCAGGATTTCTAGGATAATCAGATAGGCACCAACATTTATCCACAATGATGTTCAGTGCCCAGTACAGACAGGAAAAATCAACGCAAAAGAAATGTACACACTGAGCATGGGCAAATTAAGAAGCCCCGTGTGGTAGAATTGTATTCAGTCTCTATGTTTCATAGTCTTCAAGTACTTTTAACAGTGCAAAATTTTTGTTATATAACATTACGTTAGAGAATGGAATCTCAAGTTTCTAGACATAGAATCTATTCATGTAAAAATCCAATGAGGTGTACACTTAAGATAAATACACTTTATGCACTTTACTGTACATGTTTTAGCTCAGAGAAGTTTAAAATGTGTAAACACAGTATGATACCCATTCAGAAGAGTGACGAGCAGGGTTTCAGATCATTTTTCCTATTTTTTTTTTTTTTTTTTTGAGGCAGAGTCTCACTCTTTCGCTCAGGCTGGAATACAGTGGCGTGATCTAGGCTCAATGCAACCTCCACACTCGAGGTCCAAGCAATTCCCCCACCTCAGCCTCCTGAGTAGCTAGGATTACAGATGTGCACCACCATGCCCAGCTAGTTTTTGTATTGTTAGTACAGAGGGGTTTCACCATGTTGGGCATGCTGGTCTTGAACTCCTGACCTCAAGTGATCTGACCACCTTGGCCTTCCAAAGTGCTGGGTTTACAGGCGTGAGCCACCGTGCCTGGCCCCATTTTGCATTTTTCAACACGTCCCTGCTCTTCCAGAATAAGCATGGCCTCTACCTCCCTCTCTTGGGTCCTGGGCCATTCAGCCTTTATGCTCTCCAGCTCTCAAGTCCTATCTTCAGAGCTTCAGATGCTCCAAGGTTGACCTGCTTTAAAGACCTTTGCATTTGTGCTTGCCTCTGCCTGGAACCCCATCCTCTCCACCTTCCCTTGGTTAACCCTTGTCCACCTCTCAGCTCTCATTCAAGGTCCCTGTCTCACAGGAAAACCCTCAGTCCCCTCCCTCCACCTCCCAAGAGAGGAGGTCAGGTTATACTCCACAGTGCTAAGCACAGCCTGAAATCGCACCTTTTTTCTATAATTATTCGTGTATTGACCAATGAGATCTTCCAGTTTTAAGAAAATGTTTTGCCTCACATTACACTCCCAGGACCGAGCCCAAACAGTAATTATTGGCTAGGCGCAGTGGCTCACCCCTGTAATCCCAGCACTTTGGGAGGCCGAGGCAGGCAGATCACATGAGGTCAGGAGTTCCAGACCAGCCTGGCTAACACGGCGAAACCCCATCTTTACTAAAAATACAAAACTTAGCTGGGGGTGGTGGCGCATGCCTGCAATCCCAGCTACTCAGGAGGCTGAGGCACAAGAATTGCTTGAGCTTGAACCCAAGAGGCAGAGGTTACAGTGATCCGAGGCCACACCATTGCACTCAGCCTGGGCAACAGTGAGACTCAGTCCCAAAAAAGAAGGTAATTATTGAACCAGTGAATGGAGTACGTTCCCACACTGTTATCAAGTAATTGATTTGTAAAAGAAGGTCCTACGTTTCAAGAAGAACAGAAAGAGTCCCTTCTTCCCTCTCTTGGTCCATGAGGCTGGTGTTAGGGCTGGTGTTGCCTTCACAGGCCCTGGGCAGAGAGCCTGCCTTCTGCAACCCCCACCCCATGCCCCACCGCTGTCAGGTGGCCCCCTGAATCACAGCAACACAATCCACCAACAAACAAGAGGGACATAAATAAGCAGCTGTCCATCAAGAGCAGCTCCACCACCAAGACCCTCCACATTCAATTTAGCATCAGCAGTCTCCTTTAGGGAGCCAGGATATTGAATCGTTTTCAGGTCCATAAAACAGATTATAAACTGTCACAGAAGACTGGCAGGGTACACTGTGGACCGGAAAGCCTGAATGGCTCCTAGAATGAAATTAACCAGAGGTTAGCCAAGGAGCCCATCCAAATCGGATGAAGGAAAGGACGTGAGTGGGAGAGGGAGGGACATCTACATTCTGGAAAAGGAGCAGAAGTGAAGAAGAAAAGAAGGAGAAAAAGGGGGCAGAAAAGTAGAGAGGGAAATGGCAGTTAAAGCAAAGTTATAGAAAGCCAAACAAAATGGCCCCGTAGAGAGGATAAGAAGAACTCCAAAGGCAGACAAGAAAGGGCAGCTGTGAAGACGGGGAGGTCGAAACACCGAGAATGCAGAGAATCCCTCCACTCTCCCCAAAGCAAATGATCCCTGAGCTCATACAGACCAGACATGCATTTTTTTAAACCTTCAGAAACAAAGAGGTCCTAAACCCAAGGAAATGTATCCTTTGGGCTAACAGGCAACCAAGTCAGGCAGTCAGCATGGATTTGAAAAGCAAAATACCTTGAGACAGATTTGTTGTAACCCTTGCATACGTTTATTTTCTTTGGGAGGGAAAACAATGCATTCATTTTCCTTTCAAGCCAGGAGTCACAGACATGCTTTCAGGAGAGGGAGTGGTCAGGAGGAGGAAAAATGAGAAGAGTGTCAAAGGATCCCATCAGCAGGCTCCTTGGCCTCCAGGGATCCAGTAAACAGGTTATTAATAATAAATGCTACAAGCTTTTATTTTTATGATAGCTCCAAAGGAACGCACACACTCAGCAGTCATCCTCTCTGACCTTACCACATCCCTTCCAGGGTGAGAACAAGCTCCCATACAGCTATAAAGGTACTCTATGCTTTATAGAAATGTTTCTCCCAACATTAATGCATTTCATCTGCTCCAGGAGATGGGTGAGGCAGAAAAAAGATGGAAGTGACATTGTGAGGGTTAAATGACTTGCCTGAGATCACTGTTGTGGGGTGAATTGTATCCCTCCAAAAGAAACACTGAAATCCTGATTCCTAGAACCTGTGAAGGTGACCTTATTTGGAAAGCGGGTTTATGTAGAGGTAATTAGAATGTCAGGTAAAACAAGGTCAGACTGGAGTTGTGTAGGCCCTTAATCCAATATGACTGGTGTCTTTATAAGAAGACAAGAGACACAGAGACAGACACATGCAGAGAGAATGTCATGTGAAGACACAGACACACAGCGAGCAGACAGCCATGTGACGGGAGAAAGGCAGAGACTGAGTTCTGTGGCAAGCCAGTCCATTTATCTTCCATGGAAAACGGAAACTTAACGGTGACATTGATTTAGCACTCTGTGTCAAGATCTTTACAAACCTTTCCTCTAGTCCTGCGAGCAGCCTTACAATTCACTGCAGATCATCATCATCCCCATTTTACAAACAGAGAGCTGAGGCTCAGAGGGGTGAAGGAGATGGGCCCCAATTTCTACAGGTCCTTAAGCAGTTGGCATAGGACTTAACACAGGCTCAATCCCAAAGCTGGTGGCCACCATCTTGCAGGGCACTGCAAGGGCATCAAGTCAGAAGCGTCCCCTGGAGGCCCTCAAGCTAGTCCACCCCACTTTACAGATGAGGAAACTGTCCTCTGTCTTTGCCAAGGTCACACTCCAACTTAGTTTCTAATTTACATCATAAAAGCCAATTTGAACCCAGAATGTCTACAGCAAGGGTTAAAAGACAGTAAGCCGGCTGGAAAAAGGGAGGTTTCTCAAAGCTGCATTTACCAGTGTTTTACGTAAGACTGAGAAAATGCCAAGGGTTCATATTAAAGAAATGAGGAGTGATGGGGCTTCTGAGACAGACCTACGGGTTCCCAAGTCCACCATCACTAGGCTACAGATATGTTTCATTTAGTCCAAAAAGTGTTTTAAAATTCTTTTAATGAGTTACAACATAAAAAGTCAGGAGTCACTACGTTCAAATATCAACTTCCAGGTTTCATTGGAAAACCAGAAGACCTGGCAACATTTGGCCTATATTCTCACACAGCATCATGAGTCAAAGCTGAGAAGTGGCAGCAGGCTTTATCCTCAGTCCCCACCACTCCCTATCACCCCACTCAGAGGCTGAGGGAGAGTTTCCTTTTACATTATTACTCTTACAGGGCTGGTTTTCTTACATCCAGCCCATTCCATTCTTTGAGTTACCTGCCTGGCCTGTAGAGTGGTCACTTCACTGTGTGATCCCTGGCCCAACTTTTTCTTTCTTTTTCTCTTTTGAGACAGAGTTTCACTCTTGTTGCCCAGGCTGGAGTGCAATGCCACTGCAACCTCCATCTCCTAGGTTCAAGATATTCTCCTGCTTCAGCCTACCGAGTAGCTGGGATTACAGGCATCTGCCACCACCCCTAGCTAATTTTTTTGTTTTGTATTTTTAGTAGAGATAGGGTTTCATCATGTTGACCAGGCTGGTCTTGAACTCCTGATGTCAGGTGATCCACCCACGTAAGCCCCCCAGAGTGTTGGGATTACAGGTGTGAGCCACTGTGCCTGGATTCCCTGGTCCAGCTTTTTAATGTGTTCATAATACTTGAGAACAAATACTGGGAGAGGTGTTTTCTAAAGGGAGTATAGCCCAGAGGTGCAGCACAAATAAATGAATTTCTAACTGAACTAAAATGGTATAGCTACTGGGAAATTATTTTAGGGCAGGAAGGGGGAACTGCTCACTTTGCAAAGTAGCATTTGAAGGAGTTGGTTATAGGACAAGTGAAAAGAGGCCACATTTTTTTGTTGTAGGCAGAAAGCACATAAATCTATTACTTCTAGAAGATGTAAAGCTGTAACTACACCTAAACGTAATAGAGACACATGGGTGACAAAAGCCTAAACAGATATTAGGAGTGAGTTGAGGCAATTTTTGAAGACTTCACTTTTTTTTTCAATTTTAAATTTTTTAATATTTAACATTTTATTTTCTTATAAATATTTATTTATAAGAAAATTTATTTTCTTATAAATATTTTCTTATAAATTTCTTTATAAATTTATTTTCTTATAAATATTCTTATTTCTATTTTTTATTTGATTTGTTTTTATTTATTTTTTAGAAACAGGGTCTCACTTTGTTGCGCAGGCTGAAGTGCAGTGGTGTAATCACAGCTCACTACAGTCTCGACCTCCTGGGTTCAAAGGGTCCTCTACTGAACTTTTAGAATAGTCTCAGAGAGGCTGATCACCACGTCTCCTGTGTGTCCAGGCTTATCTTTATTCTAAACAGCACTTTGTTTCAAATGAGCAACTGCAAGACACCTAACTTCCATGGAACTCTCCGCTTTCCACTTCTGAAGATAAACAATGGACAGGAGGGGATAATTCTTTGTGACACACCATCCTCCTCTTGGGAAAGCATTCAGCCTCTGAGAGCAGAAACAGTACTGCAGTTAGAATCAGAGAATTGGGTTCAAGTCCTGGTCTCCCACCTACGAGCCTGACTCTGGCCAATTCCTTCACTGATCTTCAGTTTCTCTCACTTGGAAATTAAAATACTTCTGTCAACTCCACAAGGTTACTTATTGGGAGGGTCCTACAAGGCCACGCGTGGAAGCACTTGGTGAACCAAGTTATGGCACCTTGAGAAACTGACACCCAAAAGACATGTGCAATAGACTCAGGGAAGAGAGTGATGTGTTATGTATTTTGCTCAAAATATTTTGGCTCTCAACAGCAAGATCCTAAAGGAATTCCTGTTTACTAACCCAGCAAAGGTGATTCCCGAGGGTTTCGTGCCAGTCCCATTCAAGAGTCATAATATGTTGACTCACATGAACATTCGCTCTTTTTTCCAAGCATTAATGAGCTATTTGGTGTTAGGACCCTTGGGACTTTTCGGATGATTTTTGTCTCCTTTAAATTTTCTGCCTTGCCAGTTCTCCAGAACCCACTGGCATGGGAGCTCTCAGCCTGCTCCATCTCCAGAGGAGAGATCCGTCTTTATCTTCCCAGCCCTTGTTATACCTGCTCAAACAATTTCCCTCTGCTACGGTTCTGGCCATATCTGATCTCATGAGGGCTTTCTCGGTTGCTCCAGGAGGGATGGCTACAGCCTGGGTGGTTTCCTTTCCATCTCTCCTGTAACTTTCAAACTGCTCATTACATCTCCACCCAGCTGAGGTGGGGGGACTCATAGATGCTTTCCCAATTACTCATGGACATCCAGATTCCAGTTCCTAAGCCAGTCTTTCAGCCAGAATGCCAGCAAAGTTACGATGCTGACCTCAAAGCACCAAATGCCCCACAAAGCGATGATTATTAGATTTGTCACTTTCATCATAAAATTATCTAGGCCTCCTTGTTCCACAGAGCACTTTTCTTTTAATGGACATGTTAATTGTCTGACCAATTAACAGAATTAACAGGTCTTTTTAAAAAAAAAAGTGCATGTGTTATGCTTAGGAGAGAATCAAAGAGAAAAGTAGCAGTTTTATAAGCACCATGGGGACAGCATTTTACTATGAAGCATGAGAGGTGATCAGGCTGCAGGCAACTTGTCTGTACACTTCAAAGCCAAAACAAGTCCACTTTGTCATGACTATGGTGCCATATGTTTATTTTTTTTTGCATTGGGATAGAGTGACTTTTGTCCCAGCAAACCATGGTAGGGCACCCTCTGCCAATAGAAAGTAAAGGTCCTACTGTGGACACCCAGGACTTCCTCAGTGCCAGATGAAGATTGCAAATCATATCTTAATCTGTGGGAACTGTTGAAAAACACTAATTGTGACCTCCAGATAGTGAATTCCCTGCCATGACTCAATGCGAATTCCCTGCCATGACTCAATGCGCTAATTAGCAATGGCATTTATCAGGCTAGCTGTCTTATAGGTAATGGGTCTGGAAAGCTGAATTAATTTAGTCATTGCCATGCACTAAAGATGTTTTGCCTTGTAAGAATAATCAACCTTATCAACTTCCCTCTTCCAAGAAGGATGAGTTTGAAAGTGTCACAGATACAAATTTCCATTTGTGGTCTGTACTATACAGTTACAGTTGGGTTTGCAAATTCTAAGGCCTACAGGTGCTGGTAGGCAGCTAATTTTAATGATGAAGTGGGCTGGGTGTCAGAAACATGCCGCCCACTCTATCTTTTCTTTTGTTTTCCTACTCTTGAGAGAGACAGTCTCAATCATGAGAAAAATAACACTGCAAGGGTGATAATAGATAAACTAACACTCAGCCTCGGTGTCATGGAGACAATCAAGAGAGGGTGGTGGTGGCAAACTAGAGAGAACACATCAGGCTAAAATGAGACAAGAGTTACTCGGCCCTGGCCAGTGTGTCATGCAGAAATGCAGGGCCAATAATGCCAGGATGGTTAAAAGAGATCAGAAACATAGTTTTGTTTTTTGTCTTTTTTTTTTTTTTTTTTGAGATTGAGTCTTGCTATGTCACCCAGGCTAGAGTGCAGTGGTGCAATCTCAGCTCACTGCAACCTCCGCCTCCAGGGTTCAAGCAATTCTCTGCCTCAGCTTCCCAAGTAGCTGGGATTACAGGCACCCACCTCCAAGCCCAGCTAGTTTTTGTATTTTTAGTAGAGATGGGTATCACCATCTTGGCCAGGTTGGTCTTGAACTCCTGACCTTGTGATCCACCCACCTTGGCCTCCCAAAGTGCTGGGATTACAGGCGTGAGCCACTGTACCCCACCCAGAAACATCGATTTTTACGTAAAATCTCCTGATTTTTAAAAGTTGGCAACTAATCTTTTGGACATGCAAAGTGTGTACATCAAACAATACACATCTTACCAAACCAGGACCTCTAGAACTGTCTTACAGTCCTTGCTGGAGGTGTTCTCATTCTCCTTTCCCCCAAATGTGCTTGGATATAGATAAATTGAAGATTTTTCCTACTTCACAGATTTTTTTAGTACTGAATTGCATTCATCTTGAACTGTAGCTCCCATAATTCCCATGTGTTGCAGGAGGGACCTGGTAGGAGATAGCTGAATCGTGAGGGTGGTTTCCCCATACTATTCTCAAGGGAGCGAATAAGTCTCATGAGATCTAATGGCTTTATAGTACTGGTTTTACAGGACATTCTTCAAGTTACTTGATGCTCCATTTGGGTTGCTTATCCACTTCCTGCTTCTCCACCCTAAAGCCTAGAGGGATGGTGAAGACAAATGGCCCTGTGACACTTGCTTCTGTTACATCTCCGGTAGAGGAGCAAGGACCATCAGCCAGTGGCGGGACAGTCCCAGGCCAGTGTTCAAGACTGGCCTCTCTTGAAATAGTAGACTGCCTCCCTTGAAATAGTTATTATTCTGGCACACAATCCCAGACAATATACATAAGACGCCCCTGCCTTTCCTGGCTTAATGCTTTTGACCTTTCCTTCTGTCTGCCCAGAGAAGCCCCATTCATTGATTGTTCCCTTCTTGGAGGCCTCTTCTGGCTGAGTTGCCCAGTGATTAACATTCTCTTTGCTAACTCGTCTTGCAGCTCCAGAGAATTACCAAATCATCTTTTTTTCCCCCCTCCACCATGGAGTATCAGATGATATTTTCTTTCTAAAAATGTCCTTTAAAATGTTTGACTCTTACTTATAAGTACCCCTAAAAACCAGAACCTAGAACTTGATTCTAACCTAAATCCCAGATGGAAACTGTGGTTAAAACACCGTTTTATGTTAAGCCCAAATCAGTTTACAATGTGTTTGGCTGCAAGTATCAGAAAATCTGATTCCTGAGAAGTTGTTCATTTATCCTGCGTAACACTAAGTCTGGAAATGGATTCCTACGGAGTTAGTGCAGGGCACAGAAATGTTAGGCTGCTGGGTCAGCATTCTTGGCCACTCCGTCATACTTGTCAGACAGCTACAGCCACTGCAGACATCCTGCCTGCATACTGGCATGCCAAGCAGGAAGGAATGAGTAGAGGAAATAAGGCTTTCTCTTCCTGAAAACCTGGACTTTCATTTGGAATCAAAACCCTTTCTAGAAGCCTTAAGGAGACATTTTCTTTCCTCTTATTAGCTATAAGAGGATACCTATGAATACCCCTGGATGCATGGAAGCCACGAAAAGGAGTATCTATGAGGGCAGAATGGAATTACCATGGCTGGCTCATATCAATCATGACTCATCCCCCAAGGCTGCAGGAAGAACATGCCTTCCCTTTCTTCCCCTCTCTATCCTTATCTGAACAGAATCAGGATTTGTTAGTAAGAAAGGTGTGGTCATGTGGCTTCTATGGAGGCAAAGCATGGCACAAAGCTAAATTTACAAAATAAATATAAGTTAATTGTCAGAGTGGGGTGGTTATAAGGTTAGGCTGTGTCCCCACCTAAATCTCATCTTGAATTGTAGCTCCCATAATTCCCACGTGCTATAGGAGGGACTCAGTGGGAGATAATTGAATCATGAGGTTGGTGGCCCCATACTGTTCTCATGGGAATGAATAAGTCTCACGAGATGTGATGGTTTTATAAGGGGAAACCCCTGTCACTCTGTTGCCTGCCACCATGTAAAACATGCCTTGTGCCTTTCACCTTCCATCATGATTGTGAGGCCACTCACATGGAACTGTGAGTCCATTAAACCTCTTTTTCTTTATATATTACACAGTTTCTGGTATGTCTTTATCAGCAGCATGAAAACAGACTAATACAGGTAGCATGCAGCCAAGAGTTCTGAAGAAATTTCAAGAATACAATTGGCCAAAAAATGTAGTCTACTCACAAATGGCCCCTAATTCTGGACCGGATAATTGAAAATGCATTCCCTATTCACAAAAACTCCAAGGTGGACCTGAAGAAATGGCTGATCAAGGCTGTAATAAGAGGATATGATCTACTGTGAGCCAAATTGTTTCAGTAACCCTTGTAAGAATAGCTTATCATCACAATTGTTTACAGTCATTACAGTTAGAGTAAGCTAACAATTGAGTTAATGATAATGGGTCAATTAGGAGAGATTGGAGTACAGGTTTGGATGGAGTGAATCCGAGACAGGCGGAATGAGAGCATGGCAGTTACTATAAGAAAATGGTAAGGAGAAATTCAATACAGAACTTCGACAATACCATCAAATGTGTTAATTAAGCAAGACTCAACTGCAAGGAGGGCACCAAGCTGGAAGGCTCTACCCTGGGGCAGAAATGATGAGCACATCTCACTGAGACCAAATGTACTCTGGAGAGTCAGGAAGAAAACAAATCATCAGTAAAACACTGAGTGAAAAGGCGTTTTTCCACTTTTTTTCTTTTTTAGAAACTAGTGCAAGTTTCCTGGATTTTTATATGAAAGCGTCTCTCAAATAGAATTTCTTGGGGCTATTTCATTTAAATAGCACATATAGCTGCTTCCTACCATTTTAGTTTTCAAAGCAATGGTTTCATCAAAACAATTTTATGAAAAAACAGCTGGTCACCTGGTCAGTTATAGTAACTAGGACATGTCTGCACAGGAGTAGGGACAGAGGTGAGTGTGTGCATGTGGCAAGTGTGTAAGGACTGAGTAGCTGGGAATGACTTTTAGTAAATAACAAAGCTCCTGAAAGTCAGAATTCTGCATCTATTGACGATTCATCTAAACCCTATCTCCCTGATATCTAACAGTTATAAAAATATTCCTTTTTAATGGGCAGCAATAAAAACTAAACATTCCCTATTAAGGAAAAAGCCAGATGGCTCAAACAAGGGAATGCTTGCCTACTTACTAGAATTCTCTGAGAAAGGAAGTAGGAATCTAGATAAAGAGGGACAAAATGTTAGTCATTAATAAAAGTTGGGAAACTTTTATGAAAGAGCTCAATGGTTTTTTAATCTATGTAATGAGTTTTCATGGGGTTGAGAACATAGGGTAGGGTTGGAAGTTCATGTATATAAAGAGTTGGTTTAGGGATCAAAGAACATTGATGTGTCTCTGGGTAGAGAAGCATGATGTAAAGAGCCTGGTTTCTCAGAGATAATCTCTAGACCAGTGCTTTTTCTGCATCTTTATAAACGATGTTGAGGGGAAAAGACATAAGGGTGTCTTGCAGATGAAACTGTGTGGGGAGAGGACCAAGCTTGAAAAACGATACAGGAAACACTTGTAAACCAGTGCAATTGGCAAAAAAAGAAGGGGAGGGACATGCATCTTTAAGTAACAAGGCAATGCATTTCAATACAAATGATACCAACTTCCCATGTGAAATGAGATACTGACTATCAATTAAGAAAGGACGTTTCCTGAGGATACCAGGCCAGTATGCTGCTACAAACCAAGGCCAATAAAATATTGATCATCATCAAAATATATATTGGAAATAAGGCAGAAAAGCCTACCTTTCCTTTATATAAACAATAACATTTCTATTTATAAAATGCTAAGCTCAATTCCATTCCCGAGAACATTTATATTATAGAACTGGGGCTCTAGATAAAGGGCAGTTAAAATGGTACATGAGCAGCCGTACGAAGGCAGAATTCCAAAAAGCTTGGGAATCTGTAGTCTGTAACACAGGGATTCTTCACCTGTTTTGCACCTGGACACCTGTGGTAGTCTAGTGTTCTTATGAATGCCTTCTCGGCATAATGTTCTCACATATACAAAATAGAATACAGGATATAACTGAGAAAACTCATAATAATGCTACCTAGTTATCAAAACATTTTTATTAAAAATTGGTGATGTAGTGATATATGTGTGTCTTTATTCACACAGTAAGTAACAAGGGCTGATGGCAGATTAAATAATTCCACAAATTCAAAGTAGTGATGTACATAAATGGTATTTCAATATACCTGCAAAAATTATAACATAATATAATATCTGTGATGCCTATTGGTGGCATTTTTAATGGAAAAAATACTAAATTAAGATGCAATTTTTCCCTTTCAAGCTCATGAACCACCTGTATTTTTCTTGCAGATATCTTAGTGGTTTGGGACCCTCAGCTAGCACTCCCACTATGACAGCAAGGGCTGAGAAAGACAATGATCTATGCTTATCATGTAATAAATAGTGTAGGTAAAATGAACTTCTTTCACATGTCCACAAACAAGTAGATAGGTGGGAGAGGGGGTATACAAAACACAAATGAAGTGAGTTCAGGATTAAAAAAGGGTAATTTTACAACAAGTTTTATAAAGATGTGTACCTCATTATTACTGTAGGTGGTACTTATTGGAAATATGAAAAGATTCAAAAAGGATTTGGACAAATTCATCAACTTTAGCCACAAAAAGCTCCTCAAAGAGAAGAGCTGGAGACAACTTAACTTTTAAGGCTGACATTAGGGAAAGAATAGAGCCCTCAACTGAGGATATTATTTGCAGCAGAGGACAAGTTGGAGATGGTGGGTCTGAACCAAATATTGCAATACTTTTCTTCTTCTTTAAGAATGCACTCTTGTTCTGAATCAGTTTCTCTGTTCACAATTAAAACAAATTACAACACAATCCACCATAATTACATAATACGCATTCCCTCACTGACCCCAGCTTAAGGGGTCTGTGTTCATAGTTACTGATTTAGGATATACTTTATGGGGCACAAAATGTCATTTTTGCAGGAAATTGGGCAGAGAGTGACTGACTGCAGGATCCAGAGAATATGTTAAAAGGAGGGATGGTATGAGGTCATAGTGCCAAGGGTAGCAAGATTCAAAGGTAGTCAAGTTCTGAGGCAGAAACTCTGAGGATCAGATCAATGACCAAGAGATCATTTGAAAGCAGAGGCCACTCAGCACCTTGGACAGCTCAACCTTAGGCAGAGACACCCTCCTCCCCCCACTAATGCTGACTATGTCTGACAAAGATCTAATATCCATGGTCTATAAGGAAGTTAAACAATTCAATAAGCAAAAAGACAACCCCATTAGAAAGTGAGCAAAAGACATGAACAGATTTCTCAGAGGACTATATATAAGTGACCAACAAACACATGAAAAAATGCTCTACATCGCTAATCATCAGAGAAATGTAAATCAAAACCACAATGAGATACCACCTCACACCAACCAGAATGGCTATTATTAAAAAGACAACAACAACAAAAAAACAGATGTCAGTGAGGTGTCAGAGAAAAGAGAAAGTTTATAAATGATTTGTGGGAATATAAGTTCGTTCAGCCACTGTGGAAAGCAGTTTGGAAATTTCTTAAGGAATTGAAAATAGAACTATAATTTGACCCAACAATCCCATTACTGGATATGTACCCGAAGGAATTCTACAAAAAAAAAAAAAACAAAAAACCATGCATTTATATGTTCATCACAGCACTATTTACAATAGCAAAGACATGGAATCAACCTAGCTGCCTATCAATGACAGATTGGATAAAGAAAATGAAATGTGGTACATATACACCAGAGAATACTACAGAGTCATAAAAAAGAATGAAATCGTGTCCTTTGCAGCAATGGTTGCAGCTGGGGGCCATTATCCTAAGAGAATTAACACAGAAACAGAAAACCAAATACCACATGTTATCAGTTGTAAGTGGGAGTTGAACACTAGGTACACATGGACATAAAGATGGAAACAATAGATAGTGTGACTAGTAAAGTGGGGAGAGAAAGAGGGAGTGGGGAAAGGAATTGTAAAATGACCTGTGGGGTACTATGCTCACTACCTGGGTGATGAGTTCAATTGTACCTCAAACTTCAGCATCACACAAACTCTTGTAACAAACCTGTACATGTGCCCTCCTGAATCTAAAACAAAATTTGAATAAAAAGCACAGGTGATAAAAAACAAAAATAGATGAATGGGACTATGTCAAACTAAAAAGCTTCTGCAGAAAAAAAACAACCTAACCTGTGTTGAATGCCCATCTGTGCTGAATGCCAATCAAGGCTCACCTGGCTCCACCTTGTCCTTCCTATCGAGCACATGCCCACCCCACTTCACTCAAGAATTGGCATAATTATTATAGCTTCATCCTCTCTTTAAGAAAATCAGTGGTTTTCATTTGTTCTGCATCTCTCTCAATTCATGGCAGGTGCCATGAAGGACTGTCGGTTGTCCATGGGGGTCCTAATGCTTCTCTAAGCCTCCACTGCAGGGAGGGAAGCCTGACTAGCCATGGCTCTGTTTTCCTTCCCCAGATTTCCCATCCAACCCTTTGACTCCCTTTATTTCCTGAATTAGTCACCAAGTCTGAACAGCAGCCAAAGCCCTGACAATATTAGCAAGAACATTTGATTCCCTTCAGTGAAGCTGGGAACGACCCTAGAAAGTGATCAGTATTCACTCTAGATCTCCCTCTGCTTTTCTAAGGGACAGTCCTTTATCCCTTCCACCAGCACCCCCCACCGCACCCCATCTCAGCAGCAGAGAGCCTGGTGGTAGAAGCTGTTTACCTTGGTCTGGCTGCCTTGAGTGAAATGTTTTATTAACATAAATAACTTTGTTTCCTCTAAGCAAAACAAAAATAAAAATAAAAACTCAAAGGGGAAAACTTGAATCTTAAAATACGCAGCTAGAATCTCTGAAACCTTTTGCTAAACAGGATATTCAAAATCAGTTCACAGGAAGGGGAAAAAAGTCAGAAGACCTGGAGTCCAGAAGAGATAAAAGGAAAGAGAGAAACTCAGTGCAGTGTCTCAGGAGGAGGTGGTGCAAGTAGCAGTGGCCCAGGAACAAAGGACACAGAAATGGAACTAAAGGGGGTGAACAAATAGGAACCATAAAACCATAGAGGTGGAGGGTGTGGGACATAAAGATGGGCCACTGCAGGTTTCTAAGGCTTAAAAGGATTTGACTTCGGAGGTTAATAATGGAGGAACATGGGTGAATAGGTAGGAAGGGGTTACAAAAGAATACAAGAAACTGCTCCCAAAAGAAAAGACTTTACAGCCTGAGCACACACACATGTGAACACATACACTCAGACTCCTGAACATCTCATTTTCCTGGTCCATACTGGAATGAGTAACCTGCTTCATTATTTTGTCGGAACTGTCAGCTATGCCAAATTTGAGGTTTCAGAGTTGTGGCAGGAAGTGGAAGAGCACTTACTGTGCATAGCATAACAGCACCAGAAACATCTCTGCCAAATACGGTGTATTTCTGATACATACATTCTTTAACAGTCTTTGAGAATATCTTAAAGAAAAGAAACCAAAAATGACAGTATTTAGAAGTCTATATTAAGCTCAAAACATAACATATATTCACACTCAAATCATATATATTGCTACTGCCTCCTGGAGCCTTTATACAAGTTGCAGAACATAAACTGTGGAGCCAGGGAGTGAGCTAAGAGACTACAGGCTCTTCAAAGCCTGCTCTAAGGACTTGGGCTAGTTCTCGGTTTTGCTTTGCAAATAATTAGATGCCCACATTTCATTCTCTCATGTGATCCTTTTAACACTATGAGGTAGACAGGGTAGGTTAATTCTTGTTTAGCTAATGAGGAAACTGAGACTATAAGAGGGAATGAGACTTCCTCAAGGTCAAATGGGTATTAAGGGGCAAATCAGCCTCTTCTGGCATCACATCCAATGATCATTACAGGATGCTTTGCTGCCTGTCCATTAGTATAACTAAAACGAACTTAATATTTTCCACTTCTTTCTGGTTTGATTTAATTCATTCCATTAATATTTATTAAATACTAGTTGTTGAATAAAGAAGGCTGAAAAGATATGGTCACTGTCTTAAAGAAGGTTACAGAGAATGAACAAAACAGAACAAACAAACACAATAATGATGCAGTGTGATCCTAAGAGGAAGGGAGGCTTACGCTTGAAATAGGAACAGAAGTCTGAAGTCATCAGACACAGGAGTGATAGTGTATGTTTTGAGTACCGTATACAGCTTCTAAGTAATTTTGAGAATGACCTGCCCTCAAAGAAAGGTATAAGCTATAGGCAGACAAGTGAGAGAGGAGTAGCTCTTTTCAAAGGGAACAACATATGTAAGGCAAAGGATTTGAGAAAGATTGGCATGTTCAAGAAACTATCAACAGTTCTGTTTTCCCTGAGAATAAAATGTGAGATAAGCCTGCAGAGACGGTGGGGTGACAGCATGCCCCCTCAAAACGAGTCTTACACTGCATGGAAAGATCCTTATCTGTGAGCCTTTAGGATCCTTAGCTGTGAGCCTTTAGGCTGGAAAGATCCTTGGGAGAATCCTTACAGGGACATTCTCACTATGAGCATGTTGCATGGCCAAGTTTGCATGTCAGGACATTCCAGCTGGAATATGAACTCAGCCAATATGTTGGCAGAGAAGGAGAGATTGATGCGGGGAGACCAGCAAGAAGGTTGTGCTGTAGTCATGGCAACAGATGAAGAGGACTGAACTAAGGCAGTGGTGGAAGGGATGCATCCAAGGAGGCATTTGAAAGCAAAATCCACGGGACTTTGTGTTTGAACGTAGAGGTGAGGGAGAGTGAGCCACCAGGAACACTGCTAAATAATTTGAAAGCAACTGTGAATGCCTCAAGAACAGAAGTTGTATTCTATTCTTTTCTTCTTACTGAGCCTGGCAATTTGGGACACTCAACAAACTTCTATAAAATAGTGTTATTCTCAAGTCTCTCTTTTTTTCAGGTTGCATCGCTTTATTTCAGAAATATAGCGATAGTCTTACGGAGTTACATAGAGCAGGGTCACCTGCACAGCTGCCTGAGGCAGCAGCAGCTTCCTCTGCAGCTTTTCTCTCCACCACCATCCTCTTCCTCTGTTTCAACAGGCACTTCAGAATAGTGGACCCCTGGTCATGATAACAGTCCTGGCAGGCCTTGGCTGCCTGTGGGAATGGTTCCAGCTCCTTGGCACAGTCTGCCTATAGCTCCCTCCTTAAGTCTCTCCTGGATGATGCCAACAATTTCTTGATCAACTTTACGGTCCCTTCTCCACTGCATTTCAGCTCCAAACATGCACAAAACATCCTCCTTGTGCTCTGATGCCTGGCATGCGGTGATCCTCCCAGTGGTAGTAGTAATGCCTGTCTTCACATGCTGCCCCTTTATAAACGCTCTCATACAAAGGCCATGACGAGGTCAAAGGCCTTCATCAACTAGGAGATGGGGTTGGGGAGCAAGGCCTGCAGCAAGGGCATGGGGACTTGGGGTACACATCCTTGTCCCAGCTCTCTGGCACAGTGGTGGCGAGTGGCGGACTCCACTCCTGGACATGCTGCCCCGGCCTCTGTCTCTGTCCCTGTCTCACAGCCTTTCAAGTCTCTTTCTTACTTCTTTTTGTTTGAAGGAGCACCTTTGAAGGTAGGACACATCACTTGATTACTTGTTCATTTCTTACCTCTAAAAATACCTGGTTCAGTGATCTGAAGTTGGGGGGGTGTTAAAAAGGGTCATAAAATTAGGACTATTTTTGATTTTTAAAAAATTGGATGAGAAGAAAAAGTAAAGTAGACATTTAGATTGAAGTAAAATGGTATCAGTCTTTGGGAAGATTCTGAGCAAAAATGGTCACAACCATTCTATTCTCCCTATTTTATCCACATTCCTCCAAAGGTGACTTTGAAGCTCCTCTTATCAAGGAATGAGGTCTTTTTCTCCACCCCTTCAATGTGGGCTGACTTTGCGACTTACTTCGAGCAACAGAATACAGCAAAAGTAAACTTGTCTGTGTACACCTGTGCCTTACACACTGCTGCTCCCTCTCAGAAACCTGCCAAACTGCCATGTAAACAAGCCTGGACTGGCCTGCTAGAGGCAGTGACCAGCCATTCCGGCTAAGGCCATTCTAGGCCAGCCTGCCTTCAGCCAACTTCAGCTAACTATAAATGCATGAGTGACCTCCTGAAGACGAGAACTGCCCTGCTGAGCCCAGCTCACACTGCAAACTCAGAAACTTGTGGGCTAAATACGTAATTGTTACTTTGTGTCATGAGAGTTTGGGAGGTATTTGTAGCAAAAGCTAAAGATGGACTACCTTTGAAAAAGGAATAGGTGAGACTCTCTTTGGCTTTCTACATCAAAGGAAATCAGTGCTTCAGAGGAGATCAGTCCCAGAGACGCTGAGTTTTAGTTGTCACATTACCAACATCACTTGCTGCTGCGTATCACTCCATCCATCATCCACATGGGGGTAAGATTTGTTAAAAAGAATGCCAGAGGATGAGCAAGTCACGTGTTCTATAAGGGCCCCCGCTGCAGTTCCACCAAGCCAGGGGTAGGGGCTATTCTTTGAGGATGGACACAACTTCTGTAGTTTTTAAGTGATCAAGATCTTTTTGTTACTAAGTCTTGCTACTTTGAATCATGGGAATCAAGCACTATAAAACTTTCAGGGAAGTTTTTTGTTGTGTGTGTATGTAAGAAAAATAAAGCAGGAATCCATGTTAAAGGTATGTGTGACAATTTGACTTACATTTCTGTTTGTCTGAAATATTTTGTAATTAAAAATAAAAAATTTCAACCTGATAAACATACATTACATTTTCTTACTATAATAACATTACTTTAATCATCTCCTTTACATTGTTCCCAGGGGAGTCAATGTGAATATTGCTTTTTCTGCTCACTGCTATGTTAGCAGATACAAGGTCAGCAGCACCATATTTAATATATCCCTCTTTCATAGCTCTTCACTTATTTATTCTTGTTTTCAACAAATATTAATTATCTTCTCCATACTAGGCACTGTTCTGGACAATATGGATAGAGCCCTAAACAAAACAATGCCCCTCCTCTCCGACCTTACATTCTAGTGGGGGAAGATAAAATACAAATAAACATTTACGATGCCAGGAGTGATACATACTGTAGAGTGAAATAAATCCTGGTCAGGGATTAGAAAGGCATGGAGAGGGCTTTTCTCGATGGGACGGTCAAAGAAGGCCTCATTGGAGAAGGAAGGAACCGTTCAGCTGGGCCTGAATGAAGGGACACTGGGAGATAGATCTCTACAATGTAATCACTGGCTTTTTTTTTTCCAGTTCATTGTGACATCTTGAAAGTAGATACCATATTTTATTCATCTCTGTACCTTCAAGTCCAGTATACTGCCAGGCATATAGGAGGCACTCAGTCTTACTAGATGGATGGATGGATGGATGGATGGATGCATGGATGGTTGCATGGATGGTTGCATGGATAGATGCATGGAGGGAGGGAGGGATACATGGATGCATGGATTCTTCCTTGGGGTTTCAGCAAACAGTGAGAACTCAGTAAGTAAACAATGAGGGGTCTGCCTTCTCAGTAAGGCTTACCCTGACCATGCAGTTTAACATTACATTCTCCCTTGGCTCTGCCTTGCTCTTCCTATCCAGCACATACCCACCCTACCTCACTCAAGATTAAAAGGCCTTGACATTGTTATTATAACTTCTTCCCCTCTTTAAGAAAATCAGTGATCTCACCATCCCCACCACTGGCATGCATGTCCCCTTATTCTGCTGAATCTTTCCTTTGTTCCATAGCAATGATTACCTTCTGCCATACCAGATAATTTACCTATTTGTTTTGTTTATTGCTTGCCTGTTTCCATCACTGGAATACAAGCCCCTCAATACAGGGATCTTTGTCTGTTTTGCTCATTTCTGCAACTAAGCACCTCATATAGCATCCAGCACACAACAAGAGTTCAAAACATGTGTGTTGTATGTCTAAATGTGAGCCCATCCATCTCAGCGTTTCCAGATCCTGATCTAAAGTGTGTCTGGGCCCCTTTCCTATCTGTCTTCTCCTGCAATATGTCTGCTTTGAGGATGATCCATCAGTCATTTGCTCCACCCAGAGACTGTAGGTTACTCCAATGAGTAATGTGCATTTAAAAACATATATCTTTTGACAATCTAAACATTCCAGCAAGCTCAATACACACACACAAAAAATCAATACAATACATATATAAATATACTGAATATATAAATAAGAAATAGAATACTTTAAAAATATAGAACACCTCCAGTTTATAAATAAAAGCAGGATTGTTTATTTATGAACCAATAACAATATTGACTAACTATTAAATGAAGTACAGAAGAAAAGTCTAGTGGAAAAATTACAAAATATACTTAAGCTATATTATTTGTTATTTCTTGACCTTTTTCCTTTGCTGTGTGTCAGTCACTGTGGGAACATTTTCTGGTCCTGCCAATCAGCAACACCCTGCTGCCAGTACCCAGTCATGAACCCCGCCAGTCACTCTGTCATGAGCTCTGCCAGTCACTCTCAACAGGAATCTGACAGCTTCCACTGTCAGTTCTGCTCACTAATGCTCTGATATTTTTTGTAACCTAGTTGAGGTTTCATTAGCTTAACTAGGGTAAAGATATTCTTTTTCAGACAAAATCAGCCTTCCACCCAGGGTAACACACATTAACTACAATTGCCTCCTTTCTTTACAGGTCCATTTCAAACTCTCATATTCTGATTTCTTTGTAACCTAGTTAAGGTTTCATTAGCTTAACTAGACTAGAGATATTCTTGTTGGTGAAGATTTGCTTTCAGCCTGAAATTATCCACACTCTTCGTAAATGGCTACATTTTCCTCACAGTCTAAATTAGATTAACTAATTTCAGACTGCTCTCCCCCTAAATTACAATTGCCAAGATGGCCCAGAGATGGTCTCATTCTTCCAGAAACCTGTCTTTCTTCTAACACTTGACTCCCCAGTCGGAATGCCATTCCTTCACAGCCTCCTCACCACCCTGCCTCTCCCCAAAAAAGACCAGCATCCTTTAAAGACCACATGAATCTTGCCCATCTGAATTACAAGTTGGATGCAAGACATTACATAGCTTCTGTAATGGTGAGCTTAGAAAACTGTTGGACAATTTGGGATTTATTACAAAGGAAACTTTGCCTCATTGCTTTTGTGATCTTATATTTCAGCAGAACAAAGCAACTGCGAAATCTGGAAATGAACAAACAACAACAAAAACCCAATTCACTATGGCCAAAGCCAGCCTCCTCATCACCCTGCCTCTCCCCAGAAAAAGACCAGCATCCTTTGAAGACCACATGAATTTTGCCCATCAGAATTATATGTTGGATGCATACATTGCATAGTTTCTGCGATGGTGAGTTTAGAAAACTGTCATACAATTTGGGCTTTATTACAAAGGAAACTTTGCTTCATTGATTTTGTTATCTTATTTTTCAGTAGAATGAAAAAACTGCAAAATTTGGAAAGAAATAAATGGCAAACAACAACAAACAATCCGCTATGGCAAAAGCCGATTTTAGCTAAAACAAGAATAAAATAAAGTAAAATAACCTGGCTGATAAAATCTCACAAGGACACAACAGCATATGTAAGCATTGTTGCTAAACATAGTTAGATCTGTTTGAACCGTTTTCTCTCCCAGCTAGTAAATATTGTTCTGTACTCATAGAGTTGCACCTTTGGATATGAAGTTTTAAAAGTTCTATTACAGAGGCTGTTGGTGAAATCATCTCTCCTAGGTAACTACTGTAACAAAGCAAGATCGTCCCAGTTGTTTGTCCTGAGGTTGCATTCGTTACATTACACACACTTTCTACTCGAGTGAATTCCATAATTGGTGGAGGGGCAGAGTAGAGAGATGGGGTAGAGACAGTATAAAATGAGGTGAGGGGGACAGAAAGAAGAGAGAGATGAGGAGACAGGGAAGGCAGAGGAGAGAAGGAGACGTGGAGAGTAAGAAACATGGCATATATCCAAAGGATTATAAATCTTTCTACTATAAGGACACATGCACACGAATGTTCATTGTAGCACTGTTTACAATGGCAAAGACTTGGAACCAACCCAAATGCCCATCGATGATAGACTGAACAAGGAAAATGTGGCACATATATACCATGGAATATTATGCAGCCATCAAAAATGATGAGTTCGTGTCCTTTGTAGGGACATGGATGAACCTGGAAACCATCATTCTCAGCAAACTGACACAAGAACAGAAAATCAAACACCTCATGTTCTCACTCATATGTGGGTGTTGAAAAATGACAACACATGGACACAGGGAGGGGAGCATCATACACTGGGGTCTGTGTGGTGGAACTAGGGGAGGGACAGTGGGAGGTGGGGAGTTGGGGATGGATAACATGGGGAGAAACGCCAGATATAGGTGATGGGGAGGAAGGCAGCAAACCACATTGCCATGCATGTACCTATTCAACAATCTTGCATGTTCTTCACATGTACCCCAAAACCTAAAACACAATAAAATATATATTTTTAAAAAAACGCACACGGACCACACATTGACCTCGTGCTTGTGTGGAGAGACTGTGATCCAGAAGAAGGCAATGAACCTGTTGGCCCCAGACGCATCCCTGGTTACCACGACTCCCCCAGCCATGAGCATCTTGCTACGTGGATCATGATGCTGGTGCTTAAAGATAAGTATTTTTGTACATTGTGGCTCCTAAACACCAGCCGATTATGTCATAGGATGTTCAGCTGAACAGTGGTCTGTTCCCACCCCAAAGGAAAACCAGCTCTGCCAGGAGGCCTGAGAGGCCGTATGCCTGTCTCCAATGTGGGGCACAGCCCAAAGAGATTTCCAATGGAGTGATTGATCTCACACCCTAACTTCAGAGTCTGCATACAATATCATGACCCTCCTCCACACTATATTTAAATCTGAAGGAAAATCTAAGTAGAACCTTATCCAGAAGATTCTTTATGCACACCTCTCTTTTTCTTTATATTAGTCTGTTCTGACACTACTGAAAAGAACCACCTGAGACTGGGTAATTTATGAAGAAAAGAGTTTTCATCGACTCACAGTTCTGCAGGCTTACCAGGAATCACGATGGGGAAGCCTCAGGAAACTTACAATCATGGTGGAAGGTGAAGGGGAAGCCAGGGCCTTCTTCAAATGGTGGCAAGACAGAGAGAGCAAGGGGGAGCCACCATCACTTTTAAATCACCAGATCTTGTGAGAACTCGATCACAAGACAGCACTAGAGGGATGGAGCTAAACCACTGGACACCATCCCATGATCCAATCACCTCCCGTTAGGCCCCACCTTCAACACATGGGGATTATAATTCCACATGAGATTTGGGTGGGACACAGAATTAAATCACATCAATGAGTAATTTACTTTGTAATGGATATTTGCTTTCTAATTATAAAACATGCAATCCTGTTAGCGCACACGCACGTGTGTGTGTGCCACACAATGTTAGTATATACGTATCTGTGTGGCTCTTTCTTCTCTCTCATTCCATGTGGAAGAGAATCACGAGGACTCCAAACAAAGCAAAGAATTAAAGGGGTATGTGTGTGTGTGTGTGTGCACGCGCGTGTTATCATTGTGTGTGGAGTGTGTATGGGTACACACATGTCCTTTGCCTATGTGTGAGGTGGTTGAAGTGAGAACAGGGAAGAAGTTAGGTAATGGCATGTGATACTTGCTTATAAGGTCCTAACAAACCTTACACAAAGCTGATGGTAAGTCAAGCCCTGAAGGTAGGTACTATCCTAAGAAGGGCTGATTTTTCCAGGTAACACTTTAGATAAATTAGGAAAGATATCATGTTGAAATAGTCCCAAATTATACCTAGGTCTTTATTTTTTAGCATTTCTCTATCCAATTTTCTACAGCATGATTTACTGTTTTTTCTATTCAACTATTTGGGTAAAGAGTTTTTATTAAAGTACATACATAAATAGAAATTTCATAGATAAGATCTGGATCACATGCCACAAAATAAAAGTTTTATAAGGTTTTTTTCAAGTCCCTTATAAGGTGGTAGAAGGTAAGACTTCTACCACCTGGTGACAGCATGCCCAAATTACAGGTCTCATTTAGTTAATGACTCTCTTAACATTTGAAAGTTAAAAATGGCAGTCTAAGGTTAAAAGTGGTAGTTGAAGTCAAATAATCAGTAAGCATTTTTCAGTAAATATTTATAATGTGAGTTAGTAATTAAACTAACCTCGTTAACTTTTTTTTCTGTGAGAGAGAAATGTTCATTTCCACATCAGATCTCCTTTTGCATTTGCTGTGAACCACGAACCCTCTGTAGCAAGCCCATTACAGGGTGAAGAGAATGACAAAATCACCTAGTCCTTGAGTATAACAAGGGTAGCCCGACCCTGAGCCACACAGCACAGCTCGCTGTGCAATAACTCTATCACTCACTGTAACGGTGCCGTCTTCACTGTGGCTTGGCAAAGAAAGAGACTAAGTACTGTAACTATGAGGACAAACAAAACCGAAGCAAAATCAGGGCAGAAGGAGGTACCCCAGTTTTCCAGAACCTCTCCGAGAAATCTTTCCTACCAATCTCAAATTGCTGATATGATCAATCTCAAATAGTTAGCCTAAATGATTTTATCACGGAAATATTAACTCCCTCTCTAAGTTTATTTGTAAGTTTGGGGGTTTATCAATAGTACCTGTTATTGACTCAGGTACTATTGATCATGAATTTGTTCCAATTTGACCAGAGTTAGGTTAAAATGTAAGCTCTCTTCAATTTACAAATGGCAAAGTGAGAGTGGGGGGTATCCCAAGCAAAGTAGCAATATAAATAAAAATACATCTGTAACTTTTTACTTGCTTTAGGACAAAATTTCTTTCCAAGCTCTTTTTCATGACACATTTGTATGCAACATGCTAATTATGACTAGCTTTAATCTCTTCATAAAAGTAGAGCCTATTTCTTTACTATATCTTGTAAGCTATTAATTCATGTTTAGTAATTAAATTATGGGTCAGCATCAGAGATGTGGGCCTGTTCACTTCCGTAATTTTACAGCCAGGACCTCCAAGTCCTGGTTCCACAGCCAGCTAGCGGCAGAGCCACAGTGATCAGCCAGGTCTTCTGACTTCCAAAGTTTGAAATCTTTGTAATCTCAGTAGTGCAGCATTTAAGCTGATTTTTTTAATTCCTAGGGGCCTGGTGTGTGTGTGGGGGGGTGCTATACCTTCTGTGTCCATCTTTATTGTTTTATACCTTGTTCTTCCTTCTGAGAGGTCTTTTGAGGATGGATGGAAGGAAGAAAGGAAGGAAGGAGGGAGAGATGGAGGGAGGGAGGGAAGGGAAGCGGAGGGGAAAGGAAGGGGAAGGGGAGGGGGAGGGGAAAGGGAGGGGGAGGGGAAGGGGAAGGGAGGGGAAGGAGAAGGGAGGGGCGGGACAGAAGAGAGAGAGAAAGAGAAGAAAAGAAAAAAAGAAGAAAGAGGGGAGGGACAGAGGAAAGGAGGGAGGGAGGGAGACTAAAATCACAGCTTTAAAAAGTCTTGAAATCACATTTTTTAAAATTTCAAAGTAAAAAGAATGCCTAAAATATTTGGGAAACTTATCATAACTCTTTATTATAAAGCAGAACTCAACATTAGTTGGATCCCTTACAATGCCATCTGATGAAGTTTGGTGACTGAAGGGCCATTGGACCAGGGATTCTGAGCTCAGGCCCTGAAGTCAGAGATCCGAAACCAACGTCTTGAAATCTGTGGCCAAGGACCAGTTTTACTCAATCGCTCCAATCCTTACTGTTCTCACCTTTAAAATGGGACTCATAAAACCTTATAGCATAGAGGATTAAATGAGATAATCCATGCTAACTGCTGCTGCTGTTGATATCGTCATTATTAAGCTATGTCACCCTTCAAAGTAATGGCAAAAACCGCGATTACTTTTGCACCAACCTAGTAACTTCAGAGAATTTTAGATCAGCATATAGTGAGGAGCCAATATCTCAAACACTCTGTATTTTCAAATCTGTCACAGTCCAAGCTGCCCTTTCCTCTGCCCTATGAATAAGCGGATTTATTTTGTGGCCAAGGAGTTTTGAGAATCACAGGCCAAGATCATAGACCCTCTGGGTTGCAAAAGGAGATCGAGGGCTTGGGCAGCCAGCCCCACAGTTGTCTGTAAGACCAAGCCAGAGCACAAAGGCTTAAAAAGTGTTCCCATCACAGCTGTGGCTGTAACAGCCTGATTCTGAGCTGGGCAGCTGCAGGAAGGTCAGCAGTCTGGGCACCAATCTGGCCTTATAATCTGAGGTTGCAAATGAATCTGACAATAGGCCACAGGCAGACATGGGGAGTGCCACCCCACAGGCCTCTCTGGCTTTGGAAATTCATAATGTGGCTTTGGAAACTCATGATCAGAACCCCAGGACTGGGGTGAGGTCATGGAGGTATCCTGTTTCATTCTCCTGCTTCAGCATAAATACATATTTATTGTGTGTGGCTTTCCCATATGCAATGCAAGGGCAAGTGGTACAGGGATGAATCGGACCTACGTGATCCAGACATGTGGGTGAAGTCTAGGGCAGCAGTTCTTAAATGCAGTCCCTGGACCAGGAGCATGAGCATCACCTGGAGCTTATTAGAGATGCACCTTCTCGGGCCTCAGCTCAGGCCTAGTGAATCAGAAACCCCAGGGGGTGGGCCTAGCAATCTGTGTTTTCTCTCTCCCAAGCCATCTCGGTGAGTCCCGTGCAGCTAAAGTTTAAGAAACAGTGGTACAGGACGATTTCAAGAGCAGCTAGACATGAGCAATGGAAAACAAAATAATGACAGGAAGTTGGCATTCTATCAGGATAGATATCACAAAGACTTCATGGCATGAAGAACCCACCGACGGTGAGCAGAACAGTCAATCAAGCTGAGAGAAACTGAAGCCTGACTCAACATGAGATAGGTCAGAGAGTTTCACACCTCACTGACTGCAGAAACTCAAATGGAACAAAAAACAGGAATGATTAAGTCATCCGTATGTGAGAAGAATCTGGTTAAAGTGGATACTCAGCTTGCTCTTCTCTCTGTTCAAGGGAGGAAAATTTGCTAAGATTTACCTTAAAGAGACTCTTTATCAACCAAGGGGCTATGCAACCATGTAACAAGTGAGCCTGGGCCAAGCTTTCTGCCTCCCTGAAGCTCGTCAGGAAGACCTCCTCTGGAAGGAGGAGCTGGATCTTGAAGATAAAATAAGCAAATTCCTCAGCCCCTCCCAAAAGATTCCTCACTCAGAATGTCCGAGAAGGAGTTCTGTGAAAATTAATTTTTTCGAATATGCATTTTTAACATAAGATTCCACCTATCCTGGCTTAGATGGTCCAGTTTGAGAAATACTACTTTAGTGATTCACTTATCCACAGCGGGAAGGTTAGAACCAAGGATACTGAAGGATCCAAAATCGCTCTTTTATTCAATACTTTGCTTATAAATTGTATTTTGGGCGAGGTGTGGTGGCTCATGCCTGTAATCCCAGCACTTTGGAACACGAGCGGACTACCTGAGGTCAGGAGTTTGAGACCAGCCGGGCCAACATGGTGAAACCCCATCTCTACTAAAAATACAAAAATTAGCCAGGCGTGTTGGTGTGCACTTGTAATCCCAGCTACTCAGGAGGTTGAAGCAGGAGAATTGCCAGAACCCTGGAGGCAGAGGTTACAGTCAGCCAAGATCATACCACTGCACTCCGGGCTGGGTGAAAAATTAGATTCGGTCTCAAAAAACTAAAGTTGTATTTTGATGTAATTTGTACATTCCTACTAGAAGATGTTGGAGAAATCAAAACTAATTTCTGAAGTGGGAAAAAGTCACTGGAGCCTTAAGTGTAGGAAGTGTCCCAGGTCAAGGTAGAACGGGGCTGATGGAAAGGCTGGGGAAGCTTTCTGGGCTTTTGAAGACAGGAGCTTTGCCATGATTTTTTTTCTAGTTAAAAAGGAGATGCATTTGAAATTCATTCCCATTTCTTTTAAGTAAATGGCTAAAATGATTAATTGCTGAATTACTAGACAAGAGAGTTGGCAGGGCCCTTAGTGGTCATCCCAGGCAGCCTCCCAGCCAATGCCTGCCTGCAGCGAAGATGAAAAATAGTCAGAAGATGGTCAGTCCATGGCTTAGAAGGATCTTCCTCAGGGCGAGCTGAAATCGGCACACTTCCTTTCTCACAGAGAAATGACAGATGAGTGTGCTGCCTTCAGACTGACGGGTTGATGCTTTTCTTTTTCAGAAGAAGAGAAAAGGTGATGAGAAATCCAAGAAAAACCCCTTAGGTAAAATGGGACAGAGCAGAAGAGAAATCCTTGCTCTTTTTCCTTCACATTCTTCTCCCCATGCCAGCCTGGCTCAATAAACCACAGCACTAAGTTAAAGTAGCACAATGTGGAGAGAGGAAAAGAAAATCTCATTTTTGTTTTTGAATCCTTAGATGTCATCGTATTCCTTCATTTTTGTGGCCTTTTGTCTCTGCCAGTTTCCATAGCAACGACAACCAGCAAGCAGTTTGCATCCCTCTCTCCAGCTTGTGTGCAGAGAACTCCGAACGGGGTCAAAACTAGCTCTGGGTTGAGGAAGAAAGCAGAAGATGCATGTCTGTATTTGTGTATGGATTTGTTGTGAAGGTGCACATATAGATTTCTGTGCATTGAACTCCCTCAATATTTTTGGCTGCAATTTTTTTAAAGCTTATCTTTCTTTATGATTTGAGAGAAGGGAGCAGTGAATATCATATTTAGTGACAAAGCTGAGACCAAACAGATTCATAATTCATACAATATTGAAAAAATAAGAAGGATTAGATGATCTTGCAGAAATAACAGTATACAGTATTCTGTATGCACCTGAGAAGGAGAGAAACTGTTTTCTAAAAGTGTACCAGGCTCATGCGATATTTATAAAATCCATCAATGACCCACCAAAAGATTAGGTACAGTTTCATATCAAGGTATGATATTTCTTTTCCTTTCCTTTTACTCTTTAGTGTGTTTCTGTTGCAATGCTCCTGATGTGTTTTGTGCTTTCCTTAGATATTTTCCTGAAATGAAGACTGTGTTACCAACAGGTGGTGGCATAGCCACAGTTAGATTCCTCTGAAGAGCACACAATATCTCTTGACATAGGTGACTTCTGACAAAAATTGAAATAAGCATGACTCCATCCCTTTGAAAAACACAAAACCTTATTTAAATAGAATGTTATTAATACAGCCACATGTACCAAATCACATTAACAATATTTATAGATGAAATTTCTAGAGGAAACTGAAGAAATGACTATCTCAGAAGAAATTGGTATTAGTTTTCTATTGCTACTGTAACAAGTAATCACAAATTTAGTGGCTTCCAACACAAATTTATTATCTTACAGTTCTGTAGGTCAGATGTCCAAAATGGTTTTCACTGGGCTAAAAGCCAGGTGTCAGCTGGGCTGTGCTTTCTCGGGAAGCTCTAGGGACAAACCCGATTCCTTGCCTTTTCCAGTTTCTAGAAACTGCCTGCATTTCCTGGTTCATGGCCCCTTCCACTATATTCAAAGCCAACGGTGTAGCATCTTCAAATATCTCCTAACTTAATCACATCTTCAAAATCCCTTTTCCATGAAAGATAACATGTTCACAGGTTTCAGGGATTAAGATGTGGCTATCTTGAGGGGCATTATTCTGTCTACACAGTAATTTTTCATCAAATCATACCTAAAAATCATGTTTCAATTTGATCCTGGTCTTACTCTAAGACTTTGACAAAATAACTGCTCCAATTTGCCCTAAATCCTACCACACAGACAAATGTCCTGCTCTTTGGCTTCAAACCAGATTGACAGCAAGTGTTTTGCAGTTTCTACTAACACAAGCCTATTGCCTCCATGGCAGTCTTTGCTGTTCCTGGTTCTGCCTACATTTTCCCCCAGCTTAGACAGGTGCTCTCCATCGCCTGTCTCCCCACCCCACACTTACAGCATCAAGAACTGGTTTCTGCCACAAAGGCCACATTTCCTTGAAGATAGGGTGAGAATTTGCTTTAATGTTCAGATTTCCTTTCATAAACCACATGAATGCCCCTGATTTTCTACTCAATTTTATATTTACACCTTCTACTTTACGAATTCTAGTTTTTGGGGGTTTTTTTTGTTTGTTTTTTGGGGTTTTTTTTAGATGGAGTTTTGCTTTTGTTGCCCAGGCTGGAGTGCAATGGCACGATCTCGGTTCACTGCAACCTCTGCCTTCCCGGGTTCAAGCAATTCTCCTGCCTCAGCCTCCCAAGTAGCTGGGATTACAGGCGCCCACCACCATGCCTGGCTAATTTTTTGTATTTTTAGTAGAGATGGGGTTTCGCCATATTGGCCAGGCTGGTCTCGAACTCCTGACCTCGTAGTCCATCCGCCTCAACCTCTCAAAGTGCTGGGATTACAGGCGTGAGCCTCTGGGCTCAGCTGAACTCTCTAGATTAAAAAAAAAAAATCTCCTTTGCTAATTTTCATCCTAATTAGAAGATTTTTTGCTGAAGTATAGTCTTGGTTTTCTGACCCCCTGCTTGGCCTGACTTCTGAAATCTGCACTTACTCCAGTAGCTGGGACCGTTGGTTTCCTGAGCCATTGCTGACTTGCTCCACCTCCTGATTGCTCAGCTCCACATGTCCATTCTACAGACCCTGCTGCAGCACACTGCCCATTCTACAGACCCTGCCCACTGAGGCCAACCAGAGATGGCTGCCGTACCCCTCCTGGCTGCTGGCTGTGTGAGCTGTCCACTGTGGAAACTATCCCTCCCCACCTGCAGACACTATCCCTTGGAAGGGTCATCTTTCCACTCCTCAGGGATGAGAAAGCCAAAGAGATGGAAAGCAGCTCCCAGGGAACATCACTGCAGCCATCCGCAACCTGGTATGAAGAAATTGCCCCACTTGAGGGCTTATAATTTACAATGCATGTGAACTACGATGTGAAGTCCCCACAATCTGTCTCACACTCTCTCACACACACATGCATGCACGTGCACACCTTCTCTTATCCACACCCACCACGGAAATCCCCACGTGTTTCTGAAATAACGATTTCCATTTTAATAACCCCCACCTCCAGCTTCTAAAGCAGAGTAGCTCCCCATTGCACAATTATTTGTGATGGGCAAGAAATATATCTAGAGCAAGCTTTTAAGACCCTACTTTCTAAAATATAAAGTAAGGTGACTTTTTAATGCAGACATGTCCTTACTGGCCAGCTTGAAGTGGTTTTGACAGCTGTGAGGGGTGGAATTATCAAGTCAGCCCCCATATCCTCTGAAAACCCCGCCCACCACAGCACTGCATGGCCCAGTGGCTGGCCAGGGGGACAGTTTGGTCACTTCCCTCCCTGCAAATTCATACTACATCCAATGTCCCAAACTCACTCGCAGTTAAGCAGTCCATTGTGGTACTGATGCCTGAGATCACTAAAAAGGATGTTTTCTTTTTCTTTTGCTCTAAACAAGGTAAGAAAACAGACATCACCCCTACCCTTCTCCCATCCCCATCCAATGTCAAATAGAGGGCAGACACTCTAGGATTCCAGGTGTTTTCATTCATAACTATTTTAATGAGATGTTTCTTGCCAGAATAAGAGTGCCCTCCAGTTTGAACCCCAAAGATTGCTTTTATGTGCTTCTCTGATTGACAGGGAAGAAAACAAAGTTGGGAATAAATAAAAGTTGAGAGAAAGCTCAATTACATAATTGGCTAATCTACGGCATTTCTCCACCGATAATAATCAGTTTTAAACAAAATAGATTTATTAATAAAGGCTTTAACTGCATCATGACCAAAATTCTACCGTCCTTCCCTTCCTTATACCTCTACTGCTGTAATTAATTTCTATCACAGAATTTCAAAAATAACTGTGCTTTAAAAAATATCAAACCATTTTATGCTATCTGCCAGATTTCTCTTGAATATTTTCCCTCTTTGTTTGCAATGCCCTAAAAGGCTTTATAAGGCCCCCATGGGCCTTATTGTCAAAATGACAAAGTATACACTGACCTATATAGAAAAACATACACAGACACACAGACAGATACAAAAGCACACACGTAAATATCCTGAAAGATGTACCCAAAACTGTTGCCAGAACAGAGGCTCCATCACCATTTGTTAACTCTATGACCTTGAGCAAATTACTGAGGATCTCTAGGACTTACACTTATCATCTCTAATATTAAGCTAATAATACTAAAAAAATGAAGCTAGTGATATTTGAATATATCATAGAGTTTCTTTGAGAATTACATGAGTAAATTACATGTAAAGTACATACAATAGCTCTTGGAAAGTAAGCCCAGTAAGAGTTTCTTGTTGCTGTTTTTAATGGTGATGGTGGTAGTGGCAGTGGTAGTGGGGTGGTAATGGTAGTGGTGGTGATAGTGATGGTGGTGTTGGTGGTGATGATGATGGTGATCATGGTGGTAGCAGTGGTGATGGTGTGGTGTAGTGGTGGTGATGACAGTGGCAGTAATGGTGGTGGTGATGCTCGTGATGGTGGTGGTGGTGATGATGATGGTGATGGTCATGGTGATGATGATAGTGGTGGTGATGGGGTGATGATGCTGGTGATGGTGGTGATGATGACAATGGTAGTGGTGATGAGGAGGTGGTGGTGGTGGTGGTGGTGGTGGTGGTCATGGTGATGATGGTGGTGGTGATCATAGTGGTAGTGGTGGTGGTGGTGGTGGTGGTAGTGTTGGTGATGATAGTTGCAGTAATGGTGGTGGTGATGTTGGTAGTGGTGATCATTGGTGATAGTAGTGATGCTGGTGATGGTGATGATGATGATGATGCTTGTAGTGATGGGGGTGGTAGTGGTGGTGATAGTGGTAGTGGTGATGATGATGGTGGTGATGGTGGTGGCGGTGATGGAGGTGGTGATGACAGTGGTAGTAGTGATGGTGGTGGTGATGATGGTGGTAGTGGTAATGGTGATGGTGATAAGCTGGTGGTGGTAGTGGTGGTATTGGTAATGATGGTGGTGTAGTGGTGATGCTGGTGGTGGTATTGGTAATGATGGTGGTGTAGTGGTGATGGTGGTGGTGGTATTGGTAATGATGGTGGTGTAGTGGTGA
>NW_016107575.1:2504608-2535252 GCF_001604975.1 Cebus imitator | reverse complement strand
TGATGGTGGTGATGGTAGTGGTGGTAGGGGTGGTGGTGTTGGTGGGGGTGTTGTTGCTGATGCTAGAAATGATGGTGGTGGTGGTGATGGTGGTGGTAGAAGTGGTTGTGGTGGCGCTGATCCTAGAAATGGTTATGGTGATGATGGTGATGTTGATGATTGCAATGGTGGTGGTAGTGATGGTGGGATGCTAGAAGAGATAGTAGTAAGAGTTATATAATGTGTAGTTCATTGGGCAATAGAGTATGAGTAGTATAACTATACATTATGTTATTTTTGAAATATATTGTCCTATGGATATTATTCTTATGATAAAACTAAAATTAACTGAGCCAATCCTTGTGTTAGGAACTTTACAGGATTGGTTCTACAAATTGCTACAGCCCAAACAGGCAGGTGTTAGATGTATTTTACAGATGAGAAATTAGAAACTTACAGCAGTGAAGTGAATGACCAAGGCCATGCAGTGGACAGTGGAGCAACCAGGATCCTGTCGTTTAACAAACATTCTCCTCCTGACTGATCTCTGCAAAGCTCAGCACTTCCCACTGCCTGGTCCTATGGCAAAAGAGGCAGGCAGGGATATAGACCCCTAGTGTTTAACAGATGAGGAAATGGAGGCAGACAGGCAGGAGGCCAGGGAGCTAGGACCAGAATGAGTTTACACGTGGGTAGGAGCAAGGGGGCCTGGAGATGGAGAGTGGCCAAGGTGGGTGAAAAAAGTGAGGATGAGGAAGAGCAGCAAATAAAGTCCTGTAGCCCAGGATGACCAGGGCGGGGCAAGTGAGATTCTTCCAGCTGGCTCCTAACAGTGACTCTCCGAGTCTGCCCATGGCAAGTGACTATTACTCTTTCTCAGTTGAAAACACCGTCAAACATTTTAAATTACAATTGTCAGTAGTGAGACAGTGTTTCATCATGTGAAATGATCTAAAACTGCGAAGCATAAAGCCTTCTTTAAACAGAAAAGTAATGGCTCCCCATAGAGAACTCAGCTTCACACACAGAGCACGGCTTCCTTTTCTCAGAGACACTGGGAGGAAAATTAGCAAATTCCTCCAGATTTGGGAAAAACGAACATGGCCACAGAACTACCTAGGACACACACGCACCATCTTCCCAGCCTTCCTTCTAACATTACCCAAACTTCTCACCTGGAATGCCAACCCAACCCAACAGAAGCAGCCACAAATCTCTGCTATGAACACATCTGTGATGCCGACAGGATCCCACTGAATTGTGCTAATTAGGGAGAGGTGAGGCAATGAGAAGTTTAAAGGGGGGAAAATGGTAATCCCAAACTGCACACTCTGTTGTGACTGTATTCATGAGGCTCTCTCACCCAACGGCAGTTACTAATGAGCAGCAAAATTGTCTATTTGTGGGTTCCGTTCTGTTCTTCCATAATCACTGAAATACAAATGAGCCACAAGTCTTCAAAGTGCCAGGCAGCAGAAGGAGAGTTCAGGGGGCCCAGGGACCGGCCTCAGACTGTGTCAGGTCTGCACAATCAAGCTAAGACCGACAGTGACAAAAATGAAGAGAAGGGAAGGGGATAGCCAGGAGCTGCCAGGTACGGAGGCGGAGGCTGAGATGGGGAGAGAGGAGGGTCAGTTGGAGGCATCGCATGGGTTAGCCCAGGGCCTGCTTCTGAATTTACATCAGTCCTGGAACAGCTGTCCCTTTGTTTCTGGTTGCTTCTTCTGTCCTACAGCCCAGCTGCTAGGAGTTTCTGACAGGAGGTGCCTGGACTCCAGGTCCTGGAGCAGCCCCTTCTGCATTCCTCAGCATATGGGCACAACAGGATTTTCTGAAAGTTCCAAGCACTATGATAGCCCTTTCTCCACCCCCACCCTCTGCTCCAGCCCTGGGAACCCCCTTAGGACAACTAAATCAAGACAAGGAAGGAGTGATTCATTCTTTCAACAAATATTTATTGAGCACCTACTCTGTGCCAAGAAGTGTTCTAAGAACTGAGGCTACTGCCATGAGTATCCTCAAGACGGAGAGGAATAGAGACCAGAAGCAGGAACGCCTTACAGGAAGCTGGTAGGGGACCCAGGAGCTGGGGACATTTGGGTGGCTCTCTCAGCTGTTGCCTTGGGCTCCTCCACAAGGTGCCCGTCCAATTGTCCAGAACCAAGACTATGAGGAGAGATGTGGTCAAACCCGGCTTCACCTCCTATCTGCTCTCAAGACACAACTACTAAAGCAGCGCCACTTCCAGAGCGCTCTCTGGGGGCAGAGCTCCAGCACCAAGTGCTGAGGCAGAAGAGAGGAAGACAGGCGGATAGGAAACCTGGTGGCAGGAGACGAGGGTTGACCTCAGTGCCCGGGTCAGGAACTCCTGGAGGAGAAAGCTGAGCTGAGGGTCAAGGTAGCTTCATCCCCTATGCCCATCTCCTAACAGTGCTGCTTGTTCCCTCCACTGAGCCAGACCCCCTTGGTCAATTTCCCTCCTTATCTAGGACTCCATCCAGGCTGCCCCACCTGACAACTGTGCTGTGGCTTATATCAGAACCATGGAGGCTGCACTAACCAAGCTGTTTATATCATTGTCTGTTATTGATTTGGCAGCCCTGGGAGAAATTGCCGGCACCTTGAGGGAGGCAAAGATAAAGGTGAAACAAAAGATCCTCCAGACTGGTTTTTTCCCCCCACTTCTCCTAGGACCTACCCTGGATTGAGAACCATTTTCCAAATCTTTACCAGCTGTCTGGCAGCTTGCCACAGATCAATAAGTCTTCTTCAGAGTTCCAACTTGCAAAAATATTTACTGTATATAATTTAACAGAACCCTCTCCTGGATAAGGAGCTGACACTTTTAATTACCTGGATCAAGTGCTCTCCTTCTATAGGACAAGGCATACACATGGCTCAGAGTGCCAGCTACACACATTTCCCAGGGCTTTTCACTCTTGATTTGCAAAGAGGAGGAGGACGAGGGTCTATGGGATGGTGACCTCCATGTGGGGCTTTCTTCTCCTACCTCCGTCAACAGATCTTTGCATGCTCAAATAAGACAGCTTTTCCCCTCTATTACCAAGGAACTTGGTTGTGTATCTTCTTTGGGGCTCTGCCTAGGATAGCTGGCCCAGGATTCATCTTCTTCAGGTCCCTGAAGATACATGACTGCAGGTGTGCAATCGGAACTGACCACGACAGCCATTAATAATAGCTAGCATGTGCTGACTACTTTCTGCGGGACAGACGTAGTACCAGGCTCACAATATACTTCATTTCTAAGCTGCAAAATAGACCTGCTTAGAGGTATTATTATGCCCATTTTTCAGATGAGAAAACAGAGGCCCACATATGTTATATAACTTACCCAACGTCACCTACTCATAACGTGCTGAGACAGGACTAGAACATACATCGGTCTGACCAAAACCCTATGCTACATCTCAAGCCCATCCTGAGCAAGTCCCACACATTCCCAGAGAAGCTCCAGAATCCATACTGGTTTCTATATCCCAGGGTTGTGTGGAGCAAAGATGAACAAATGCCAGGCAGTTTCGGAGACTGGCTTCCTCAACTCTTTCAGCCTCTTCCCCCTGGGTTTGGCTCTCTTCCAACCCTCCTCTTTCGGGGCCCTTAGAGGGGTTCCCCAATCCCCGGGCTGTGGTTGGTACAGGTCTATGGCCTGTTAGGAACCAGGCTGCACAGCAGGAGGTAAGCTGCAGGTGGGCAGGCAAGTGAGCATCACTGTCTGAGCTCCACCTCCTGTCAGATCAGCTGCAGGGTTACATTCTCATAGAAGCACGATCCCTATAGTGAACTGCACGTGGAAGGGATCTAGGTTATGTGCTCTTTTAGAAACTCTAACTACTGCCTGATAATCTGAGGTGGAACAGTTTTATCTTGAACCCATTCTTCATTCTCCATCCCAGTCCCTAGAAAACTCGTTTTCCATGAAACCAGTTCCTGATGCCAAAAAGATTGGGGACTGCTGCCTTAAAGAACATCTACCCAGCACTGTGGACAGTCTGGGTTCAGCCTACATCCAGCTCTGGCCCATTTTGGTCTATGATGCTTCTCTTCCAACACCCTTCCTATGTCTCAGGGAGACACAGGAGACCTGAATAAAAGACAAATGGGTTAGAACACTGAAATAGGTGCAAACACAAAGAGAGTTATAAAGAGACCAGGAAGAAAACCCCAAGGTCTGTCCCTGGCCCTGGAGCCATGCAATCACCAGCCCAAATGGTCCTGTTCTGCCGCAATGGTCAGGAGGCCGCTCTGCAATGCAGGGATTTCTCTCAAATGCTAATTAACTTTCTCTGGCATCTTAGACAAAGCAATCCCTGGCAATCATGTTCTGCATGGCACCTAAAAATTTGTGGGTGCACAATAAATATTCAGCACCTAACAACAATTCCCACGCTTGTTAATGATTGCGTGGGAGCATTTGGTTTCATAGGCAGAAAAGCCAAATAAGAGATTGCTGAAACCAAAAAGGAAATTATTAACTCAAAGTAGCTGTGCTTGGCTGTGACAAAGCGCTGATGCTGAGGAAGCAAAGAGGATGGAAAATGGAAACTTCCATACCTACACGAATCATGAGTAGTCCCAGACTGGCCAAGGCCTGCCAACTAACATGCGATCAAACCTCATGAATGTTTATGTCTAACGCTGTTTTCAACACCATAGAATTTTAGAGCTATTTCACTGAGATGTCATAGAGACCTGGAAGAAGTAGATGTTAATTCTGGGCCACTCCTAGGGGCAGCTGACCTCTAGGAACAAGGAAGGGGCAGGGCAGAGAGGACAGAATGATAAAGAAACTTGAAAATTTCCTCAAAATAGTAGATTCAAAATGGATGGGCCAACTCTTCAGCTAAGTGAAGTTGGTGTGAGCAAAAGGAAATCCCTGCAACCTGCTAAAACTGTACCATCCAGCAAGCAGGAAATGAACAGCAGGGCACCAAAATACATCAATTCTCAAAACAATGAATGAAGCACAGGCTGGTGAGTCTAGAATTTAATTTGCAAAACTCACTACAAGGTAGAGAAACACTAAAGAAAACGGACACATTTTGCCTATTCCAGGTAAGATGGGCAGTAGATACATTTTTGTGCAGAGACAGAGTTGCAGGCAGGAAACTGATCTACATTTCATGCCTCTATTTTCTGGGCAAACTCAACTGTCACCCCACACACTGTTGTTGTGAATAATATGAAAACAATGTCTGGAAGAGATGAAAACCTTCACAGACATTCAAGTGACATTCACATGTGTCTCTACATTGAGGATGAGGAAGCTAGAGGGATGAACAGTGGAGTTGTGTGCAGAGGAAAAGAAAAATAAAAGCTCATGGAAGGATGGGGTCACGGGTGGCAGAAGTCGTGCTGCCTGCTGATTGGTCTGAATGAACAGAATTCTTCAACAGAACCTTTTTTTTTCTTAGGTGTATATCTATGAACCATATGATGTTAAAAACAGACAGATGAGGGTGGTGGGCTGACGGAGGGCTATTTTCCTTTTGTTTATAAGTATATTCTAATTTTCTGACAATATAATGTATTTAATTAAAAGTTAAAAATATTTGGAATGTGAATCTGAATAACTGGCACCTGTGTCATATATTAATGAACAAAACTATGTATAAAAGTTTGGAAGAGGGTCTTAGACCTTGGGCAGCAACACAAGACAATTCAGAACTATGAGCTGAGTTAGGTGGACTTGGAGTGACAGATGTGAAGGTCAGAGCCGTGTAGATGGACAGTCACAGCCAGGAAGTCATCTCCTCACTCACTGGAGGGGTACAGGTAAATGTCCTGAGAGCACAGGGGAAAACCAATCCAGAGGACACAGCCTCATGAGGGAATGTTCCAAAGGGAGACACAGGAGATCCTGAATAAAAAGACAGATGGGTTAGAACACTGAAATGGGTACAGACACACAGAGAGTTACAAAGAAACCAGGAAGAAAACCCCAAGGTCTGCCCCTGGCCCTGGAGCCATGCAATCACTGGCCCAAAGCACTCACCCTTTCTGAAGGTTCAGCAGATACACTCTTGCCCTCCTCCCTCAGGCTCACTGCATCAGCCGCTGAAACTGTCATCAAATATACCAACGACTTCCTTTACCCACTTCCACTTCCAACTATCCCTCCCCATTTCTTTCCTTTCCTTTAGAGCAAGGCTCTTCACAAAAGTCATCATCTCCAATTTCTTGTCTCCCATTTTTTTCTGAAACCAGCACAATCACATTTTTGCCTCCTCTACTTCCCCTGAACTTTCTTTATCAAGTTCACCGTTGTTCTTCACACTGCTGATTCCAAGGGAAGCTCATCGGTCCTCTTTTTTTCTTAATCCATGAACAGCGATTGTCACGGTTCCTCATTTCCTCCCCTCAAAAGGCTTTATCCACACAGCTTCCAAGAATCACACTGCCAGGTTTTCCAACAACTCACAGACCACAGATTTCCCATCTACTTTTCTTCTCCTCCCTGACCACCATGGCCTCTTAACTTTCAAGTGCCCAATACTTCTCTTTTCTACTTACATTTACTCCTTTGGTGCTATCATCTATTCTATGGCTTTAGAGACCATCTGCATGCCAAAGACTCCCAAATTTATGTCTCCAGTCCTCACCTACATTGAACTCAAGACTTGTAATCCACTTGCCTAATACTCCACTAGAAGAGCCAATAGGCATCCCAAATGTCAACACCCAGCACTTGCCCCATAAATCCAACGCTTTCTGCTTTCCTCTCCATCTCGGTTGATGGCAATTCCAACTTTCAGCTGCTCGGACCAAAACAGCCTTAGAGTCATCCTTGATTTTTCTTTCTCTCACACAGCACACCTAGCCTATGAGCATATCCTGTTGGCTCAACCTTCAAATTAAAGGCAGAATTGACTACCTCCCATGACCTCCACTGCTACCTTCCTGGTCAAAGCCTGACATCCCTTGCCTAGATTATTGCAATCACTGGTCTCTCTGTTACTGCCCTCTTCTCACCCCCCAGTGAAATATATCTAATCAACACAGAAGCCAGAGTGGTCCTGTTAAAAGTACAAATTGGATCACGTCGTTCTTCTTCTCAAAGCTCTCCAATGGCTTCCCATTGAAGAGCTTCCCTCAAATCCATCAGTTTCTATGGATCTACCTTTCACTTCCATCTTCTCTTCCCCAATTCTGTGTCAAGACCACCCACATCCTCCTGTATTATTCTCCACCCAGCAGGCAACATTTTCTCTCTAAATGGGAAATTTAATCATGTTAGTTTCCAATTAAAAGCCCTTCAATATAGACTGGGGAAAGAAAATGTGGTACGTATATGCCATGGAAATACTATGCAGCCATAGAAAGGAATGAGATCACGTCCTTTGCAGGAACACAGGTGGAGGTGGAAGTCATTATTCTCAGCAAATTAACACGGGAACAGAAAACCAAACACTGCATGTTCCCATTTATAAGTAGAAGCTGAACAATGAGAACACATGGACACAGGGAGGAGAACAACATAAGCTGGGGCCTGTTGGGAGTATGGGGAGGGGTGGGGGGAGGGAGAGCATCAGGATAAGTATTAATAGCTAATGCATGTGGGAGTTAATACCTAAGCAATGAGTTGATAGGTGCAGCAAACTGCCATGGCACATGTTTACCTATGTAACAAATCTGCACATCTTGCATATGTATCCCAGAACTTTATATTAAATTTAAAAATTAGAGAAAATTTCAAGAACCAAAAAAAAAAAAAAAAAAGTCCTTCAATAGGATCCTACTGCCCTCAGGGTGAAGACTAAATTTCTCAGAGTTACTATGGCCGTCTTCACTATGCAGTGACAGTCCTAGAGTATCTCCTGGCCACAGGCCTTGGTGAGTACATTCAGCTACCATTGATTCTGTGTCTACCATGTTAGTTAACCTGTCATTAGGATACTTCCTGATGAGTTCCCCTCTTTGTATGAGCTTCATGTCCCCAGCCAGATTGTTTTTAGCTCTTTATAAGCTGGGATCGCATCTCCTATTTTATTTTCTGTCCCTTTATCAGCTCCCTGATAATAGCAGGTCACTTGATATTTGTTTAATTAATGGGGCAGAACAGACTGTGTAACTTGCGTAAAGGAATGCTGGGTAAGTGTTTCTGGGACACAGGTTGATTTTCTTCCCCCAGCACATCTGCAGCGGCTATTATAAAATGTTCTGTAGGACGGTCGATGTGCTAGCCATTCAGTACAACTAGTTTTTCAATTCTTTTGAACAAAAACACCAAGAACAAATGACTGTACCTGAATATGCTGCAATGACAGAAAAGCTTTATCCTGTGGAGCAGGAATAAAAGGCAACTCTGCTGACCTGATAAGTCTTGGGACAAAAGGATGATGATTTGATACAGTGGTTCAACAGGCTGTACACTGCCTTGCAAAATCTGTTACCCAGTCACAGGAGGGAATAATGAAGATGGCAACCATGATGGCCAGATAGCCGGAGCCCCAGCTTTCTTCCTCTTGTCTTATATGGGGAGGGTGCCCAGGACTCTGCCCAGACAGACACTCTTACAAATCCACACCCGAGGTAGGGAGTGGGAAGAGAGTTTGAGGGGAGGCATTACTCCACTCATTCTATCATGTAATGTTTTAACAAAACTCCATGGCATCTCTTGCCAAATATCTGAGGCTGGTCTGGTTGGAGGGGAGTAACAGACATTGTACCCCTCAGGGAATTTTAGGATATCCAGAAGCAATGCCTCAAGTACCCTGCCTCCCATTCCAAGGCTTCAGGGTTGACTCTAAGAACACCTAAGGGCAATTGATCTAAAGACATTATAGACTTTGGGGAGATAATTTATAAAGAAGGCCCATCAGGAAGGAAGCACAGCATATCAAAATGATCTGAAAGTCTTGAGAGCTGATTCTCACCATTAATTTCCTAAGTCACCTTGAGCTAGTCACAGAAACTCTCTGAGCCTCATCTGCAGAAAAAGGAGTTGGAAGTATAGCTGATCTTATACTAGCTGTTTTCAAAGCCCTTTGCAAGTCAACGAGCCTAAGATTCATTACAGGAAAAGAAAACGAAAGGCACTTTTGGCCTAGGTCATTGAACCTGGGAATGGTAGATGACACTGGCCAGGCTCCTTGGCCCATGTCAGAGAAGATTTGTGGCAATAGCTTCAACCTCTTCTGAGCAGAGGAAAAGCTTTAAGTCAGGTGTTGCAGGAGGATATAGCACAGGGTGAAGAGAGGGAAGGTTACAAACCAGTGTGAGGACTCACAGGAACTCAGATACTCCTCTCCTTCTGTTCCTGGGTTAGACCCAGAGACCCTGAGTGACCCAGTTAAACTCTCAGTGGCCCCACTATCTGTCTCCTAGGCTAGAGCTCTTCCGACCACATCAAAGTGACTTTTTTAGGCTTGGAACTCCCTCTTTGAGTTTCTAGCCCCCGCCAGGGGAAAAAGAAAGGATTGGGGGTGGGGAGAAGAAGCCTATTTCTCTTCCTATCAGCAGACACTGTGTCTCGCAGTTCCTTCTCCTATTTCCCCATTAAAAAAGGTATTGGATAGAACATACCACTTGTGTCAAATTTGGGCAGAAACTCCAGCTGGCATTCCTCTTCACCACTTTAGTCATAACAACGGTGCCTGTGCCTCCAGAAGAAGTGTGATGACCAGAAATGAAAATAGAGACAATCTCCCTTAGGAGCCACCCTTACCCCTTCCTTCTCCACTTGGGAAACAGAAATAAGCATGCAAGTGAAGGTCTTGTGACACATTTATGAATGATACCAGGTCCAGTTAAGATCCTTGAAAGATTCATTCCTCTACTTCCCAAGCTGGCTAAATACTCCCAGTGCTAGCCAGCACTCAGGGTCTGTGCCCGGAACGCAAGAGGAAACCAGGCAGAGAGAGCTCAGCTTGGTGCCCCTGCAACGTGTTACTGACTTTCACTTAGTGTTCATGCTGAATTACACACACTCTACTTTATGGGTGTGGTGCTGGTTTAGAAGTTGTTTTCAACTATTACTACAACTTTAATGGAATACCATCTATTAAAAACACAACTGTGGCAGGGCGCGGTGGCTCACACCAGTAATCTCAGCACTTTGGGAGGCTGAGGCGGGCAGATCACAAGGTCAGGAGTTTGAGACCAGCCTGGACAACATAGTGAAACTCTGTCTGTACTAAAAATATAAATATTAGCCAGGCGTGGTGGCGGGCACCTGGAGTCCCAGCTACTTGGGAGACTGAGGCAGGAGAATCACTTGAACCCAGGAGGCAGAGGTTACAGTGAACTGAGATTGTGCACTCCAGCTTGGGCAACAGAGTGAGACTCTGTCTCAAACAAAACAAAAATGACAAAAAAACTGTGCACTTTAATCAGCTATCAACAATTTGGCCCAATTATGCCCATAATTGTAGGATGTATAAGCTTCTTGAAAACTCTATGTTATAAATAGTGTTAAATTATCAAAATTTGACAGGCTACATCTTATATCTCTTATGCCAGTCTCATTTTTATATACCTCATTTCAGCTGCAAATGAATTAAAGACATTGAGTAATAAACCACCAAGATCTTCAGTGGTGATACAATGTAATTTAATATCATTCCCTGAAAGACACTGGGATTCTTATAATGCCCTTCCAGTATGCTGCATTAATAATTAGATATCAGAAAGGAAGGAGTAGTTGGAGGTATGGGGTATTAGATCATTACCAAAATCTGAGACTTTGAATAAAATACATATAACTTTCTTTAAAAGGCCAAAATATTAAAGCATGTTGCCTAAAATCTTGATCTCATTGTGAAGCCATATTACATGTGTCATGGAAAACAGCAAATCCTAACTCATCCTTGGACTTCACACAGACTAACTGAAAAAGGCCACATTCAAAGGACGAAGTTCAGAGACCTCAAAGAGTTTTGTTTAGGATTCATTGCACTGAACATGCAATTGGTTTGGAAATGAGAGGCCTGCAAGCTGTAACAAGAGCAGTAAGAATCCCTGGGAATATGTGTCTTCTGAGGAAAATCAAACTGGCTGTTTGTGTTGCCAACATCATTCTCTGTCAGATCTTTTGGATGTCTCTGGAAAGCACCTGAAATAAGTAGGGGAAATGCAGAACACACCCTTTAAAATCATGGGTGCACATGGTGAGGACAGGATGCCTGACCTGTATGAAGCTCATATCCCCATATGTTTACCTGCCCACCTCTAGCTTTCAGTGGGGAAAGAGAGAGTATCAAAACTGTAAAGCAGATAAGTGTTTTCCTTCATTCTCGTTTCTCCTTTCAGCACCCCCTCCATCCTCCTCAGCCTGCCTTGCCTACTCTATCTTCAAAGCTGTGCATTCATTTATGATCTTACAGGTCGTCGTGAGCTTTATCTAGAAATCAAAGGTTAATGATTGGGTTATACAATGTCTTAGCCCATTTTGTGTTGCTATAAGAAAATGCCACAGACTGAGTCACTTACAATGAACAGAAGTTTATTGGCTCATGATTCTGGAGGCTGAGAAGTCCAATATCAAGGGGCCAGCATCTGGACAGGGCTTTCTTGCTGCATTTCTCATAGCAGAAGGGCAAAGTGAGGGTAAGAAAGACAGAAAAGGAGACTAAACTCAGCCTTTTATAGAGAACCCACAATAATGATATTAGGTCATTCATAAGAACAGAGCCCTCATGACCTAAACAGCTCTTAAAAATTCTACCTCCCAACACGGCCTCATTGGGGATCAAGTTTCCAACACATAAACTTTCTGGGACACAAAGAAACAAAGCATACATCTTGTCCTTCTTATGCCTCAAAAAGGGATTTGAACATGTCTTTATATAGTTGTCAAACTCCATGGAATCTGTAACACCAAAAATGAACCCAAATATAAACTACAGACTTTGAGTGATAATAGTGTTCCAATGTAGGCTCATCTATTATAACAAATGTACCACTCTAATGGGGAATGTTGATAGTTGGGGAGGTTATGCATGTGTAAGAACAAGGAATACATGGGAACCCTCTGTTCCTTCTGCTCAGTTCTACTGTGAAACTAAAACTGCTCCAGAAAAATAAGTTTATTAATTTTTTAAAAAACATATTTAAGCTCCTTCCACACTCTCTGCCCAATATTTAACATTTTTCTCTGGCAAGTCTGTCTTTCCCATAACGGGATTTTTCTAGGCAGAAAGCTTCATAAACTCTATACCTCATGCAAAAAGGCCACCGTCCACCCAACTTAGGAATAGAAAAAGACATTTTTTTAAAAAAGAAAAACATTTTAGTCCAGAGAGGCTGGGGAGGACCAAGAGAAAATCACTCAGGTTGAACAATGGCACAAAAAATAGGGCTCAGGGAGACAAACTGAAATAACTTCATGGTTTGGTCTAGAGTTGCATTGCCCAATACAGTCGTCACCAGCAACTCATGGATATTTATATATTTAAATGTGAATTAAATTAAATTCAAATGTCAGTTCCTCATCCCACTAACCAAGTATCAAGGGCTCAGTAGATACATGTAGCTAGGGGCTGCCATACTGGACAACACATAGAAGATTTCCATTGAGCAGAAGGTGCTATTGGACAGCACAAGTCTACAACAGAGGTCAGCAAACTTTTCTGTAAAAGGTTAGAGAGTAAGCATTTCAGGCTTTGTGGGCCAAACCATCTCTGTCATAGCTACTCAACACTGCTTTTGCAGTACAAAAACAGCCACAAATAACATGTAAATGAAGGGGCATTGTTATGTTCCAATAAAATTATTTATAAAAACAGGATTTGGTCTGTAGGCCAAGTTTGCAAAGCCCTGGTTTAGAGGAACCCCTCTTAATCTATAATAGGAAAATTCAGCTCCCAAGAGGCCTTAATTACTGTGAGGCATCTACCCATAGGCACTACAAGCAATCAATAGCTTTAGACCAAATAATATGTACATCACATACAAGTATCTTTTTATCCGAATACTTCTACATGATCATGACTGATAAGATACAAATTCATTTCAAATCACTACTGTTTTCAAAGGAGCATTTGTCATTGTGCATTATTTTCAGTAAATGAACCATGAATTTTGTCTCTTTTATTATGTTTCTCTAATATAAGAAATGCATGTTTGGTTTAGAAAAATGAAAAGGATAAAAAAGAAAGAAGAAGAGAATTATCTGAGGTTTCTACTCAGGAGATTTTTAACCATTGTTAATATGTAAATAAAAATACATGGTTCCTCTGTTCACTGCTATATTCCTGGTACCTAGAACAGTGCTGAATGCATGGTAGACAATAAATAGTCATTGAATTTCAAAATGTCTGAATATTACAAAATACGGTATTCACAACTGTACCTCAGGAGTTCTATAAACTTTCTGACTGCATTAGCAATGCTGGCTCTATCTGAGAGTTTCTGCAGTGACTTGCAGTTTTCACTGGATTATCAAAGATGTCTGTGATCTAAAAAGGTGAAAAAATCCTCAGTCATCCCCAAGACTAAACCTACAAGGACTTGACTTTCCTGTCCATCTATGACTGAGCTCCATAGAGAAGCAGACATTTTTTCCCCATGGCCGTCTTCCATGATTAACCAAGTCATCTATCTGGATTCAAACCATCAGGTGGAAAAGCTGCTTGTCTTGAACATAATTCACTCAGGATAAATGGAGGAGGGGCTTCTGATGTCACTTTTCCAAGTCTGAGAACATGGACCAGTGTAAAGAAAAAGATCCCCTGTGACCTTCCCAAGAAGTTTAGGCTTGTTACACCTTCCGTGAGAGCAGCAGGCCTGAGCATGATGCTGATGGGGTCAGACCATAAGCCCAATCCCTATGGGGACCAGGTAAAACAGGTGCCACAGTTGGCGTACCGAAGGTCAAGCATAAAGTGCTGGCCTTTGGTACCTGGGGGACAGTGGGAGAATGAGTGTCCTGGGAAAACCTTGCTGTGGGTAGGCAGCACTGGGGTGACAGACAAAAGCACAGCATCCTGTTTGCCATCAACAATAAAGAGTTAACACAGAAATGCAGAAGTTTTCTTCCTCAAGATGCTTTTATAATCTGGGGCTTTGAGGGGGGATGACTTGAGATTTATAGCCCCCATTTAGAGTTCTCTCAGGCATTTTGCCTGCATCTGCTCCACAAAGATGCACGTCTAGGTTCTTTTCTCCATCTTTATATTATAGCACAGTCAAATCAATGCCATTAATTGCTAAGTGTAAAGGACTTTCTGATGCCTAATGAAACCTTCAGCAGGCTCCTTAGAAGCAGTTCTATTTATAGATCATACATTTTCCTGGCCTCCTTCCCTTATCACTAAGAGCATGGGGATGGGAGGCAGGAATTTTTTGCTTCCGAGAAAATTATCATTAGCCTCTCACACTTATTCTCCACCTGGAGTCCTAATCCCAACTGTGACGTCCTAATCATTTCCAAGAGCAACCAGGATGCTGTCACAAAGAGCAGATTATGATTTCAATTGGAGAGTATGGCTAGGAGCTAATCATGGTCTCAGAAACAAAAGGCCCTGTTTTTATGCAAATGGACACAGTCACAAAGAATCCTCAAAGATGGCCAACCAAAAATGTAATCGATGATGAACAGATTTATGGCTAAAACAAAATGTGCGTGCGCGCGCGTGCGCACGCATGCACACACACACACACACGCACACGTAGCAACTGATTCTTGAAAGGGATGATATGCTCTGATTCCATGTATGATGAGGAAATCCCCTAAAATCTAACAGTTGCATTTCTCAAAATTGGGAGCCAACCTGTACTTTAAATGAGAACAGCTGTAAAGAGAAATTGTTCAAAGGCATGGAATGCTGCATCCCAAAGGTCTTTTGAGCCTGAAACTCAGCTCCTGAATCCCCTCCCAACCCACTGCCCTCACAGTGGGAGCACTTATCTCCATCTCGGTTAATGGCAGGTGCATTCTTCAATTGCTCAGGCAAAAAACAACAACAACGAAAAACAACAACAACAACAACAAAAACACCCAGATCATCTCCTGGTCTCCTCGCTTACTCTCACACTCCACATCCAATCTGCCAGCAAATCTTGTTGGGTCAAAGTACATCCAAAGTCCTATCACTTCTCATCATCCTCCCTGCTGTCATACTCCCCAAGCCACTACATTCTGCTACCTGGAATATTCCAGTGGCCTCCTGTGTCTCTGTGTCTTGAGTTTGCCCTGTCTTCAGGCTATGATCCTATGAAAATACAACTCATATCGTATCAGTCCTCTGATCAAAGCTTCTCAATGGCTTTTTTTTCCAAAAACCAAGGACCCAAATGATCTGCTTCCTCCCTACCTTTCTACATCATCTTCCACTAAGCATTCTCTCTCACTCACTCCATTCCACGTTCACTGACCTCCAGGCAGCTCCTTGAATGTACCATGATCTCGATGCCCCAGGGTCTTTGCACTTGCTGGTTCTGTGCCTGCAATGCTTTGCTTGCCTCATTGTAATCCCATACCTAGCTTCCTCCTCTCTGTATCCAAAAGTCCCCTTCTCTCTGAAGCCTTCCTGACAACCCTTCTCAAAGTCTGTTCCCATCCCCTCTTCAATACTTCATATCCCTTTCCATGCTCTTTTTTCTTCTTTGCACTTATCACTACCTAGCATGCTTTATCTTTTATTTATTTATCTTGTTCATTGTCTGTGTCTCATAATAGAATATAAAGTCTACAGGGGCAGGGATTTTTGTCTCTTGTTCATGAAGAATCACTGCTATAGTGCCTAGCCTAGTGCATAACAATAAATACTTATTGAATATATGAATGCTAAAATACAGCACTCCAACTGTTAATGACAAGTTAATAACAAAATGTAATTGGAAAAAGATTAGAAACCACCTAAATGCCTATACACAAGAAAATGGTTCGATGATAATACAGCCATAAAGTGATACGCTATGCAGCCATTAAAATCATGATGTAGAATTTACTCACTAATGTGGAAAGAATACCACACATATTAAATCAAATAAGAAGGTTGAAAAACAGAAGGTATATTACCCCAGTGTATAATATATTATGAGCTTGATACATGTATATATCTCATATGTTTATTATAAAACTCCACTTGTTTGTATATGTATTTGTGTAGCTAGATGATAGAGAACAGAAAGAGGGAGAGGCAAATTGGTCAATCTTGGTAGAAGAATTTAAGGAGATTTTTGCTTTCTTTATTCCTTCAGCATTGGGTTTTCTACAACAAGGAGCTTTTAAACAGTTTTTTCTAAAGAGAGTATTCTCTTTAACATTTACCGAGGTTTACCTACCTGCAGAGAGCCTGACTAAACTTAACATTCCGTAAAAAGCAGCATTCAAACCATTTCAGTTCTATCTTCCAGAAGCTATTTGACAGCTGGCACTTCAGAATTCCAAAGGAAGATATAGCTCCTTCCCTTACAACAAAACGGCATATAAGGAAATGGTAAAATGTAAATAAACATTTTAAAAATCAAGACCAGAAAAAGCACATGATAATCAGAAGTCTAGCTCACTAGCATTTTGTGAACCCCAACCTCAAAATACAATGGGGCAGGGGAAGTTAGGGGAGGAGAAGGAGTCCTCACAAGAAAGCCTGTGCTTTCCTAGCCACCTGCTCTCACTCCACCCTCAACCTCTCCTTTCCTGGACACTCAATCTCAGTCGAAGACTGTCTTCTAGGCAGGCTAGGGGAACTGGGTTTGTTAAATATCCCATGAACCTCCAAGCCTTTGTTCTCAACATGTCCCTGCCTTGAACACCCGCTGTCCACCTGAACTTGCTAGAGTCTTCTGCCAGCAAGCTTTTTGACCCCAGATTCCTATGACTCTATATTCTTTGTGTTTTCTGTTTGTTTGATTAATTAACTGATTGATTTTTAAATGGAATCTTGTTCTGTTGCCCAAGCTGGAGTGCCGTGGCACAATCTTGGGTCAATTCAAGCTCCAGTTCCCGAGTTCAAGGGATTCTCCTGCTCAGCCTCCCAAGTAACTGGGACTACAGCCATATGCCACCATGATGGCTATTTTTTTTTTTTTTTGGTATTTTTAGTAGAGATGGGGCTTCACCATTTTGGCCAGGCTGGTCTTGAACTCCTGACCTCAAGTGATCCACTAGCCTTGGCCTCCCAAAGTGCTGGGATTATAGGCATGAGACACCAGGCCCTGCTTACTCTGTATTCTTATAATGTCTCTAATGGACACTGAAGTTATACTCCATGGCACTTTGATTTGCCATCATAATTGCCACTGATAACAACAAAAGTAACATGCTACATTTATGGAGTTTCTACAACAGAGCAGGTAGTAAGGATGCATGACAAATGAGACAGGCTGGCCCTGGATCTCAGACCATCTCTGATCCCCAGTAAATCTGTAAGCTAACTTGATTTTAACCTTCTCATTTCCCAAAACAAAACAGAGAATGAGGAGCTCCACAAAATGTATGCTGGCAATAGTGATGATGAGTACAGGCTGCCTTTGGTCAGTGGGAAATGACTTCTGTATCTGTTTGAATACATGCCTCCTGGGTCCTGGAGCATCTTCCTCCATGGTTGCATGTGAAACTCACCTAGGAAGCTTTTTTTTTTTTAATTGTTGGACAAGTAGATCAGAAACTCCAGGGCAGGGCCTTGGCATCCATGATTCTTTAAAAGCTGATTTTAAAAGATGGTTCCAATAGGCTGCCAAGATTAAGAACCCCTGCCCTGGTCTCAAGGTTATTTTGTCACATGGCAAGTATGAGCAGTTACTCTCTTTCTTGGGTATTCTATTCAGGCCTGGTACTCTTAGCAGAACAAAATTACAAGTAATGGGACCAATGTTGAGCCCTTAAAGCCACACTCAAGAAATTGTGGCAGGTAAGAGGGAAAAGGTAAGAATGGGGACATGGCTGCAGGCATGAATACTGACCACTGCCTCCTGACTGCACTCTCTTCCTTGGCTATGGCTTCTTTGAGAAGTCTAATTTCATTCATTGGGCTCCAGTGACTCGCACTGTGTGTGGTGTGCATGATACCCAACAAAGTGCCACTTGAGGTCCCACCATGCACATGGGTGTTGACACATTAGGGAAAAGATGCCCATGCCTGTGAGGGGCAAACTGCTTCGAGAAAGGCCATTGGCATCTTGGGAGGGCATGCCCAACTTTACAGGACGTTAAATCCCTAAAGCATGGTGGCCATCATACTGATGATCAGTTAAGTTTCCTTGGTCAATTCTGGAGATCATCAGGAATGTGGTGCTTGGTCTTGGCTACCTCCAGATGCTAAGCCTCACCCAGGCAACAGCACAGGATTTAACTGTATTCTTAACTTCTCCACAAAGGGGAGTCACACAAGGAAGGACTGCACTTTCTTAAGAAGCGTGTGCATGGAAAAAGATCCCACCAGTGACCGTGAATGGGGTGTATTCTCGACAATGGAATCTTAGAGTAGGCCCAGATGGGAAGCAAACTGAAAAACATCTCAATTTCTGCAAGCTTCCCCCCACCTGAAAGGCTAGTCCTCCTCCAGGTAGCTCATAAGATGGGGTGCCGAAGCCCCGAACTTAAGAATGGAAATTGGACTTAGATAACCCAGGTCTGAATCCCACACTACTTATTACCTGTGTGACCTTGAACAAGTTATCTAACCTCTTTATGCCTCAGCTTCCTTTCTGTGAAATGGAGACATTTATGATAGTATCTTTATCATAGGACTGTTTGGGGATTACATACTGGGTAATATGCAAAATACTTAACAAATGGTATGGCACCAATATGCCGAGTGAATGAATACGTAAATGGATAATGACTGAATAAGTAAAGCACTCCAGAATTAGCTTAGGATGGAAAATTGGCCTGAGCCTCCAGATGTGAGGGCTTTACTGATCTGCAGGAGACAGAAAGAGGAACCAAGGTGGGATGGGCCAGACACTGACGCCTGTAGAAAGACATAGGCTTTGAACTCACAAGGCTCAGAAACCTGAGTCATGTCTCTGCTTCCCCAGTGGTCGCCTCAGTCACTGTGCTGACTCAACTTTACCAGCTCAAATCTGCATGCCTGGTGGAGTTCTCTGAATCAAATAATGGCCAATGTGTTATGAACACATACTATTTGCTGAGCCCCTTAATACAATTAATCACCACTGTATTAATTTGTTTTCACACTGATATAAAGAACTGCTTGAGACTGGATAATTTCTAAAGAAAAAAAGGTTTAATTGACTCATGGTTCCACATGGCTGGGGAGGCCTCAGGAAACTTACAGTCGTGGTGGAAAGCAGAGGGGAAGCAAGGCATGTCTTACATGGCAGCAGGAGAGAGGGAGCACACAGGGGAACCTGCCACTTTTAAACCCATCAGGTCTCATGAGAAGGCCCTATCATGAGAACAGCATGCAGGAAACCACCCCCATGATCCAATCACCTCCCACTAGGTCCCTCCCTTGACACGTGGGGATTACAATTTGAGATTTGGTGGGGACACAGAGCCAAATCATATCATATCAACCACTCTGACTCTATGAGTCAGATTCAGTACATCCCCATTTTACAGATGAAAAACAGAGGCATTGAGATATTAAGAAACTTGCCTAAGGCCACACAGCTAGAAAGTAGAAATGCAGAGTCTAATCCAGGCAGTGTTTCTCTAAAGCCTATTTTTCTTGCATTCTGTGATAAGAAGAGAAACACATTCGCACAATGAGGCAGACTGCTTTTTGACCCCATGCTTCAGAAGTTGGCCTCTATATTACATCTTTCCACCATAAAAAAATGCCTAAGCTCCACCCATGCCTGACAATGGATATTAAGCAAATGAGTTCAAACTAATAGACACCCCAAAAGGCCAATGAAATGAGCACATGTATTGCAACTGTCAAGTTCATAAGCCTTTTGAAGGCCGGAGGATAACACCTGAGTCTTCTGCCTGGGGACCCAAGCTCAGTGCCAATAATGGCTGAAGGTTCTGGCCAGGGCTGTGCAGTCTCTCAACGAGGCAGTATCTTCCTACAGGAAACCTAATGTAAATCACTGCTTTTTGAGACAGGTCCTTAAAAGCCAATTTACTTCTAGAGTGACTCTCCTATACTCTTGTTCTAAATACAGTGGTCCACTAGGATTGCCAAATCTCTTGATTTTGTGCTATTTCTAAGCCTTCTGCTTTGTACTTTGCTTTTTGGAGATAAGCTAGACTCACATTTTGCAGTTTTTGACAATCTTCTCCAACCATCATAGTCACTACTTTTTTTTTCCCAATCACTTGAAACTTGGTAAAAATTGTTCATTTTTTTTTGGCAGAAGTATCTCATATTCAAGCTTGGTTCCAAGGTAAGCATTTCTGGCACATATGGTTAAAAAAAGATCTCTTTAACTGAATTAAGACAACATGGGGAACACACATTCATTTAGCTCTTTTCCAAAAGTTGATTCCTAGCAGTTTAACAATATTCGACAGTATTATTCTTAGCACATGTGATAGAACTGTTGTTGCTCTCTATAAGGTAGCAGATATTGTAAGATCAAGATGAGCTGTGAATCAGACCGACTTAAAGCACCAAAATTCCAAGTGTCTTGGTACAGGCTTCTGAAGGGGTGGCATAGGTTTAGCTATCAAACAACTGGGCAATATGGCATGGGTTTGAAGAGAGGAAGAACATCTTAGTCTCCAAAACATCTCTACTTCTCATTGAGTGAAAAATGATATATACCTTAGTGTTAGTGAAAAGTTTTATAATCAGATAAAACACGTATTCAAAGAAATAAAAGCTAAAGAAAAACTTGAATAGTTTTCTGAATCCAAACACTTGGGATTTTCCCCCGACTAGATTGATTCAAGCCAGCTTGGATATGTGGACAGCCAAGCTTTGTAGCATTAAAACACCCAATTACTGATTTTACAGCCCCATTCCCACCCTCAAAATGGGCTAAAATAAAGAATGGCCAGCCATCATCATACTTTATCTTTACAGGCTCAACATCCAATATACTTGTGTGTCATTTACATAGGGAATGCCATGTTGTAGGCTCAGTGATTTGTTACTGAATGGAAGAATGGATGAATGGACTGATGGACAGAAGGGTGGATAGATGGTCATCCAATAATACCCCAGGCTGTGATTATACTGCAGTCATTACCACAAGATCTGAAAAGAAAGCTTATACAATAATTGTTTTCATTTAAAATAAATCTATAATTCCCTCCCTAAACACCCATCTTCTTTTTTGAAGGCAAAATCTAATAAAATAAAATAAATATTAGGTGGTAGACAAACACTTCTAGCATTTTACCCTTGAGGATATTGGAAGAATCACATTCTGCAGCTTTTGACAACCCTAGGCAACCATCACGGTTACTATTTAGTTCTCAATACACGTAAAAAAAATCTGATACATTGTCACTAAATCCTTAATTGTTGGCAGAACCAGACGAACTTGAGTCTTATCCCTAGGCTCTGGTTAAATGTTCTGGATCATATCTTGGAATGAAATAAATTCTAGGACTGTGTTATGGTTCTACAGTTTCTAATCAGTTTTGTGCTGAAAGCTTGATCGGAGCACATGGAGATTCTTTATCTTGGCATCCTTTCACTCCTGCGCAGATATCCTCAGCATTTTGGCCCCAGGACCACAGGTCATCTTGGCATTAAAAGTCCTCCTAGTCTCTCCTGGACACCAGCAGTTTTTCTCCAGGTCTAGTGCCACCTGTTTTAAGTTGTTTACACTAATTAAAGACACAGCCTCAGCCTGCCCTTCTTGCCTCCTCATCAGCTAGAAAAGGTCTGCTGTTCTCACTGACGTACCTGCAGCCAGGTGGGCCAAGCAGAAAGGTAGGAATATAACCACGAAGGACCTTTCTTTGCTCCAGCATGAAATTCTATCACTTATTTTTTCCCACTCAGAAGAAGCAACCCCCCACTCTCTTCCTTAAGAAAAAACAAGTCCCCTCCCTATAGGCATCTCCAGAAACAGCTGTGCTGCTAGATGCTGCTTTTGACTACAACACTTCCTGCCTTGTCCGTGGCTTCGTTAACAGGAGCTTCTCCTCGCTTCTGTACAGTTCAAGACAGATGTAGGACAAACTCACAGTCACACTGTCTATGTCTATTAAAGGAAAAAAAAGGATATCCAGCACCAACGCCAGAACTGGGGGACTGTGGCAAATGCCTAACCGTCATTCTCATGACTAGAGTGTTTGTACCTGTGTACAAGTTAAGCAGCTTCCAAAACTGTAGGAGAGGCAGTTCTGTGTCACAAAAATACAGTGACACAAAATCGATGCAAACAGCCAGTTTTATAAACACACCAACTTAAGAAACCATTTTTAAGATACAAGAACATGCCCATCTGCTGCTATTTACTCAATAATATCTAAAACAGACACCTGTCTGTGAACTCCAAGACAGCAGGCACAGTGCCTGTGTCCTCAGCACTTAGTAGGTACTCAATAAATACTTGCAAATATCAGAGGTAAATGTGTGGAAAGTATGTGGCGTGTGTATGTGTTTGTGTGTGTGTGCACAACATGCACACACAGCAATCCAAAGGTAGTTTCTCCAGGCTGTCCCAGAGTTTGAAAGACTACCCCCAGATCACTGCTCTGATTCACTTAAAATATCATAAATCAACTCTCTTAGAATTAGTTTGCTTAAATGCCTTGATACCTTCTACATACAACCCTGGGAAATGGATATAAATATATCAATTCCAAAGGTTTGTAAGTTAACTGTGAGTTAATACAATGGAATATTCACTGCTTTTATAACCAGCATTTATAGGTTTGGCGAATATCAATTTCCCACTCAGAAAAATGTGGTGAACGATTAAATCAAGCCTATGAATTTGCCAAGTGGAGAACTTGGCCCAGCCTCACCAGCCAATCAATCTCCCTCTTTTTCTTAATATCCTTTTAATGTAAAAGTCATCAGGGCCAAGTTGTGCCTGAATCCAGTTTAGCAGCTGCCATGTGCAGTGTTGCTACTTGCTTCCCTCTCTAGAGTTCAAACACGTGACCACTGGCAAATTCCACCCTGGACATCACTCTCACAGGCTCATCAAGGAAAATGAGCCGACATGTCTTTGGCAACAAGGAGCCTATTAGGAGGCCTCAGCTGTCAATCATACATAATCAAGCTCATAAGCAATAAACAGCACTATTTTTTGATGAGTAAAATTGTATTTTTACATATTGATGGCAAGTTGGGAGGGAATAACACTTTAATAAGTTTGTAAAATAGCTATTTTAAATATAGGCTTTCTTCATTAAGGTAGAAGTCCCAGATAAACTTCATTCTGCACACTAGTGCCAAATGACTCCATATGTCAAGCTCTGTACTAGGTAATAAGGGGGACACACGAGGTAAGTGGAAGGCTCTTGCCTTCAAGAGGCTTATATTCATGTCAGGGCAATAACACATGCAAATCAAGAGGGGAAAAAATCTAAATCCAAAAGATGCCAAAGATACTAGAAAGTATGGGATCAAATATAAGGTAAGTGCGGAATATCAATGTTGAGATAAATATTTATAGAAAGTTTCATGAGAAAATAGATCCTAATCTAGAGCTTGAAGAAGGGGTAAGATTTGAAAACGAGAAGAGAAAAGTGAGCGGGCATTCTAGACAAGGAAACTAGCACAAGCATAGGTGTGGGGCAGGACTGCCCTTGGCGGGTCCCGGGTACACAGTGTCACTCAACTTGACTGGAGGTGTGGATTCCCATTGGCCTGAATCAGAGTTTTTAAATGATGGCCTGAAAATTGTACACTTTAAGCTACTGACAATGGTAAAGCGTTTGTACAGAGGACCTGGTGGAGGGATGAGGCAATTTCAGAAAATTAATCTGACAAAGATGCAACAGAAGTTGGTCAGAGACCGGCAGAAAGATCAGTTCATAGGCAAAACTTCTTAACCAGACTGAGACAGGTAGGAAACATGAAACAGATTGCAAGCACATTAAAAAACTATCATCCAGGCCTGGGCAATGGATTGGATACATGCCCCAAAACAGAAGCCAAGTGGCCTTCAGCCTGGGCTTTCAAGGTTGAAGAACATCAGGAAGAAGACTCAGATGTAGATGAAGAAGAATTTGATCAATTTTAGGCAGACTGGGTCTGAAGCAATAGTACCTGTGATAAGATAGTGATACCTGGATAGAAATGGCCACCAAGCATCTGGTCCATATTCTGCTGGAACTTCTTTAGAGTAGAGCATAGATTGGAAATATCTGAATAGAGTGGATGACTTGGCCATTGGGTGACCGAGGTCTCAGTGGGAGGACAGAGTAAGCATCTAGGAAAAGTGTAGAGACACAAGAGCCACTGATGTACAGAGAAGGAGTGTTCATAGAGGCAGAAGGGAAGCAAGATCAGACAGGGACCTACGGCCAGAGGAGTAGCAGCAAGGATTGCTGAGTTTGAAAGACGAATGAGGATGCCCAAGAAAGCACACAGGACCTGAGCCTCAGAGTGTGTCTTCTTGGGAGATTGGTGGGTACGGAAGCTAGACCACAGGGGCCAGAAAGATACAGGAGGAGGAATGAGTATGTGGTGGAAGGAGAGCACTGATATAAGTGACCACACGATTGCTCACATCGCCACAAACATGGCAGTGACTGCAATGGCACAGCCAGCCAAGAGTCTCATCCCTGCCCCATCAGAAGGAACTTTCTCCTGTTCCCAAGAGTATAAACACCCTGCAATCAGATCCTCTCTTTCTTACAAGGCCAGCCCAAAATCTTGCAGGGGAAAAATATTCCATGGTACCAATGATGTGTGAGAGGCCTGAAACCTGTCCTCCTGAGAGTTGAAGCCATATGGCTGCTCTTTCTTCCCTGCAATACAGATTCCAGTTGGCAGGGGTTAAACATTCCCAAGGAGAGAGATGAGAGAAGAAATCTCCTGGGTTTCCAAGCAAAGAAGCTACGGCTATTGCAACTGAATGAAAGAGATGTCAGGTGGTGGTGATACTCAGCAGCGGCAGAGGCTGAAACGGCTGCGCCACAGGCAGCCAAAAGTTTGTGCTTTGTTTTCACCTCATTGCTCTCCGATCTCACTGGAATCGTTTAGTGGAAGCTCTCTCTTATTCTTATGTACTCCCTATCAGGGACTGGATTTCAATCAGTGATTTTTGCACATACTAACTTCTTGGTCTCATCGGGGGGGAGGGGACGTGGGGGGAGGGTCCTAACCAAAGTGTGCCTCTACGTTTTTCTGAAATAATGCCCTCCTTCGAAAGACGCATATCAATAATGCTCAAAGTGCAAATGCAGGATGTTTTTTTAACATAAAAATATGTCCAGCAGCCTGTGTTGGCCCCCGGGAAGTCACAGTTCCATTCTGCTTTCAGACTGTCAATTCGCAGAAGGATCTTGTAACAAAGTCTCTGTGGAGGGCCGCCAAAACACAGAGAAGGAAGCAAAGCGTTTAGCCAAGGGCATACAGCGTTTGGAGCCCAAGCCTCCGTTTGGGCATAGAACTTTCTCTAGTTGTTGTGTAAGAATTAATGTCTTCCTTTTAAAGATCTGCAAAATTTCCTGGAAAGAAAATGGCTGTGATCTGTTTCTGCAAGTTAGCAAGAGGCACTTGGATTAGAAGCTGACAGTGGTAGTATCCTAGCAGGAGTAGGTTTTATCAGGGGAAAGGAGACAGATCATGAATGTGGGAAGAGCAAGAGAGAGCCTGACTTCCAGGGAGAGCCGTAAGGGTGAGAGCAAACCATGAGAGAGCCCAAGAGCAGAGAAAGAGGAGGTTCTCTGTTTGATCAGCTTAGTGGTTGCCAGAAAGGACATGGTGAGGACAGGGACAGAAGGAATCGTGGCAAAGTCTTCTATTACACCCCTTAGCAACTGCAAACGTTCTTTCCCACTTGGTCAGTACTAGAGTGACACGTGATGCGGTTTCACTTTTTCTAATTTTTAAAACAGTGACCCCACCCCTCCAAATAGAGTTTTTTAAAGTACCGTCTTACCTTCCAAGCTTTGTGTCAGAGGCATTCAAACCAGAGCAACTCCATCTTGAATAGGGGCTGGGTAAAATAAGGCTAAGACCTACCGGGCTGCATTCCCAAACAGGCATTCTCTGTCTTCTCCCTCAAAGACACAACTGGCCCCAATTTAAAACTTTAAGGTGCCTATCTTCAAAGAACTGGCCCCATTCTGACCAACCTGTTGTGTCTTTTGTTAATTAAAAACATATAATAAAGAGCCAATTCTGCTCAAAGGAGATGTTTGAGAAGTTACTCTTTGAAAGGCTTCCACCTGCTTTAGGAATAGCATTTACCGCCCTCCACAGACCAGCAGCGGAGGATTTCAATTCTACTGCTTAGTTGTTGCCCTACGTGATCTGCAGGTGCATCTTCCTATGAATACAAATCATTGAAGCAAATTTACAAACTGTTTTGGAATATGTGACCTTTGAAGATTGACTTTGCAAGTTGAATACCGGGGAGGCTATTTACAGAATCCTTACACTGAAGCAATCCTCAGAAACTCCTGTCTCCCAAATGACCTCTCAGGGCCACTAAAATATCTGGGGGTTAGACCTTTATTTCCCAACTCAAAGAACATTCTTTCTTCTATTTTACCTTTCCTTGGGACCTACTCTAGAGCTTTCTCATTCCTAGAAATGGCTTCGTGTTTACTCAAGTTTCTCACTGAGATGTGAATCCCTTTCTCTTAACCATTCCTTTCTGAAAACAGAGCTCAGAACCACTTTGTTAACCAACCCATTCACTAAGATAGAAAACTCTGGAAGAAAAGCACCCATGTTGAGTAAGTTGGCTTCTGTGGACGAAGAATGAAGATGATGTGTTCAGTTCAGACCATGCTGAATTTGAGAGAAGATACGCAACCATTAGATAGTTGGATATATTCACTTCTATTTCAGAAAAGAGGTCCAGATTGAAGATGTAAATTAAGGGGTAGAGTCCTCAGCATATGGGAGGTAATGGAAAATGTGAGAATAGATAAGACCACCCAGGAGGCCTCACAGAGTAGAGGCCACAGGGCCCCACCCCAAGGTGGGGATGGCAGAGAGTAGAGAAGTCATCTTTTTTTCTTTCAACCTTGGTTTCTGATCGTATTTCACCTGTGCTAATCAGTACATTCTTTGGGGATGCATCCCTTGACTCTGCTGTCCAGTACAAGACTCTCTTCTACATCCTCAATCCCATCTCCATTTGGGTGCCGTTTTCTCTCCCAGTTACATTCTCCTCCCCACTCACTTCATTCAGCCAGCTCAAGATGACTGCTCAAACTTGGTCCTCACTCTCCCTTAAATTCTTTCCTAAATTGTTTCACCTCAAACAGATGACACACAAATACACACAATGGGTTTTAAGGTTAACTGAACAAAATTGAACCAGAAAAAATAGTTTTCTTAAAGAAACACCTAAGCATAAAAATAGATGGTAGAAAATTAGAGAATTGGTAGATTTAACCATATAACATACAATAGCAAATAAAACTAAATCAAATATAAAATTTATGGTACAAGATGAGAAACAAATTTTAGCAAATATAACAATGTTAATATTCAGAATTTATATTTTTGAAACTAATAAAAGTTAGAAAAGCAACAATCTAATTGAAAAATGAGCAAAGCATAACAGTCAGTATACAAAGCACTCATACAAATAGATGATCAAATAGGGAATAATTTAAAATGAAAACAAAAGGCCATTTTTCGCTTATTAAATTGGACATTTAAAAAATTTTAAGTTCCGGGATACATGTGCAGGATGTGCAGATTTGTTACATAGGTAAATGTGTGCCATGGTGGTTTGCTGCACTTATCAACCTATCTCCTAGTTATTAAGCCCCACATGCATTGGCTATTTATCCTGATACTCTCCCTCCCTCCACTCCCCAACAGACCCAGGTGTGTGGCATTTCCTTCCCTCTGTCCATGTGTTCTCATTGTTCAGCTCCCACTCATAAGTGAGAACATGTGGTGTTTGGTTTTCTGTTCCTGTGTTAGTCAGCTGAAGATAATGGCCTTCGGCTCCATCCATGCCCCTGCAGAGAACATAATCTCTTTCCCTTTTACAGCTGCATAGCATTCCACATGTCTATGTACCACATTTTCTTTATCCAATCTATCGTTGATGGACATTTGGGTTGATTCCATGTCTGCTGTTGTGAATAGTGCTGCGATGAACATACACGTGCATGTATCTTTATAACAGAATGATGTATATTCCTTTGGGTATATATCCAGTAATGGATTGCTGGGTCAAATGGTATTTCTGGTTCTAGGTCTTTGAGGAATTGTCACACTTCCACAATGGTTGAACTAATTTACATTCCCAGCAACAGTGTAAAAGTGTTCCTATTTGTCCACAATCTCTCCAGCCCCTGTTGTTTCTGAACTTTTTAATAATCACCATTCTAGGGAGGGGAACATCAGACACCAGGGCTTGTTGGGGCCTGGGGGACAAGGGAAGGGAGAGAATTAAGACAAATACCTAATGCATGCAGTGCTTAAAACCTAAATGATGGATTGACAGGTGCAGCAAACCACCATGGCACATGTATACCTATGTAATAAACCTGCATGTTCTGCACATGTATCTTGGAACTTAAAAAGAATAGTAATCGCCATTCTGACTGGCATGAGATGGTATCTCATTGCGGTTTTGATTTACACTTATCTAATGATCAGTGATGACTTTTTTCATGTTCGTTGACTGCATAAATGTATTTTTAAGAAGCGTCTATTCATGTCTTTTGCCCACTTTTTAACGTTTTTTTTCTTGTAAACTGAAGTTTCTTGTAGATTCTAGATATTAGACCTTTGTCAGATGGACAGATTGCAAAAATTTTCTCCCATTCTATAGGTTGTCTCTTCTCTCTGATGATAGTTTCTTTTGTTGTGCAGAAGCTCTTTAGTTTAATTAGATCCCAATTGTCAATATTTGCTTTTGTTGCAATTGCTTTTGATGTTTTTGTCATGAAATCTTTGCTTATGCCTATATCCTGAATGGTATTGCCTAGATTTTTCTTCCAGAGTTCTTATAGTTTTCGGGTTTTACTTTTAAGTCTTTAATCCATTTTGAGTTAATTTTTGTATAAGGTGTAAGGAAGGGGTTAAATTGGACATTTTTAAAAGATAACAGATAAATGTTTAGAGAAATGGATACTGCTTATACTTCTGATGTCGAGTAACCCAACAACCCTGTTTCTCTAAACCAATCCTAAAGACATGATGCAGACAAGATCTGTGTGCAAATATAGTAAGTGTAGCATTATTTGTAGTAGTAAAAACTTTAAAGTAACCTAAATATACTGTAGCAGCCTGACTAAATTATAGGCTCTTTAATTACATAGTCAATATTTCTGCATACATGCAAAAGGAGAAGAGATAAATATTTTTAATCTACAAAGAATCTATAAATTAACAAGAAATCTGTAAGAAATGACAAGACATGGATAGGCAATTTGTGGAAGAATAATAAATAATTCGTAAACTTTTTTAGTTTATCATCAAGTAATGAGAGAAGATAAAATTATTACTATCCCTAATCTATCACATTGGAAAACATTTAAGTACATATAATCATATTAAGAATGTCTTCATAGTAGATGTAATAAAAAGATCAGAAGAATATTCACCAAAATGCTAGCAACAGTTATTTTTGGGTACTAAGATTATCAGCGATTGTTATTTTCTTCTTAGTGCTTATCTATAGTTTCCAAATTTCTACAATGAACATGTATTACTTTTGTAATGAGAGCAATGTATTATGTTTTCAACAATATATTGGTGAGAATGGAAAATGCACATGCTATTTAAAAAGCAAAAGGCAGAACACAAGACAATATATTAAGCAATTTGTACCACTTGGGTATATCTGCATTATGTACAGAAAATTAATGAAAAGAGATACACCATACAAAGCTTTGAGTGGATATCTCTTGGTTGTAGCAATACAAGTAATTTTTATTTTCTTCTTTAATTTTTTTCTACACTTTCCAAGTGATTTTATAATGTAAATGTATTATTATTGCAATCATAAAAAATAAAATGTGTTTGTTGAAGTGCTTTACTCTTCCTGACAACAAAGCAAAACCTCTCCTAGTTCAAGCTGAAACTCTGGGCTCCTTTTCTCTAAAAAATTCACTTGATCCAATTTCTGAGTCCTCCCCTGGAGCACTCAGTAATCAGGATGTCTTTACATCATGTTTGTTTTACCTCTATGTTTTGGGGTCAGTCTGTAATGTTAAATTAGAAAACACAAATATGACAAAGGTGGCCAATCACAACAGAGGCTGGGGATTCAGGAGATGCGGTCCTGACCTCTCCCTGCCCAGCTCATGGCCAAGCATCAGGCAGGTTGCACAGCCTCTTTGGAACTCAGTTTTGTCATCTTTAAAACAAGGTTGGGCTGGATGCATGGTTTTCATGGTGTGTTCTTTGGGGACCTGCTCTATGGTCATAGGGAGACCAATAGGGTGGGATTTGAGGCCCTGAACCGCACTCTCAACTAAAGCAGCTCCACATGTATGTGTTTTATATTGGGGTTCTACGTAAAATGTGTTGAGGCCCGGCACAGTGGCTCATGTCTATAATCCCAGCACTTTGGGAGGCTAAGGTGGGAGGATCTTTTGAGTCCGGGAGTTTGAGGATGCAGTGAGCTATGCTTGCACCACTGCACTCCAGCCTGGGCAACAGAGTGAGACCTATCTCTAAAACACACACACACACATACACACACACACACACACACACACACACACA